>NC_048581.1:23935744-24200744 GCF_013265735.2 Oncorhynchus mykiss | reverse complement strand
CCTCCTTCTCTCTGTCTCACTCTCCGCCCTCCTTCTCTCTGTCTCTCTCTCCCCATCCTTCTCTCTGTCTCTCTCTCCCCATCCTTCTCTCTGTCTCTCTCTCCCCCTCCTTCTCTCTCTCTCTCTCCCCCTTCTCTCTGTCTCTCTCTCTCCCCCTCCTTCTCGCTGTCTCTCTCCCCATCATTCTCTGTCTCTCTCTCCCCCATCCTCTTCTCTGTCTCTCTCTCCCCCTCCTTCTCTCTGTCTCTCTCTCCCCCATCCTTCTCTCTGTCTCTCTCTCCCCCTCCTTCTCTCTGTCTCTCTCTCCCCCTCCTTCTCTCTGTCTCTCTCTCCCCCATCCTCCTCTCGGTCTCTCTCTCCCCCATCCTCCTCTCTGTCTCTCTCTCCCCCTCCTTCTCTCTGTCTCTCTCCCCCATCCTTCTCTCTGTCTCTCTCTCCCCCTGCTTCTCTCTGTCTCTCTCCCCCCCTTCTCTCTGTCTCTCTCTCTCCCCCTCCTTCTCTCTGTCTCTCTCCCCATCCTCCTCTCTGTCTCTCTCTCCCCCATCCTCTTCTCTGTCTCTCTCTCCCCCTCCTTCTCTCTGTCTCTCTCTCACCCATCCTTCTCTCTGTCTCTCTCTCCCCCTCCTTCTCTCTGTCTCTATCTCCCCCTCCTTCTCTCTGTCTCTCTCACCCATCCTCCTCTCTGTCTCTCTCTCCCCTTCCTTCTCTCTGTCTCTCTCTCCCCCTCCTTCTCTCTGTCTCTCTCTCCCCCATCCTTCTCTCTGTCTCTCTCTCTCTCTCCCCCTCCTTCTCTCTGTCTCTCTCTCCCCCTCCTTCTCTCTGTCTCTCTCTCCCCCTCCTTCTCTCTGTCTCTCTCTCCCCCTCCTTCTCTCTGTCTCTCTCTCCCCCACCCTTCTCTCTCTGTCTCTCTCTCTACTCCCTCCTTCTCTCTGTCTCTCTCTCCCCCATCCTGCTCTCTGTCTCTCTCTCCCCCTCCTTCTCTCTGTCTCTCTCTCTACTCCCTCCTTCTCTCTGTCTCTCTCTCTACTCCCTCCTTCTCTCTGTCTCTCTCTCTACTCCCTCCTTCTCTCTGTCTCTCTCTCCCCCATCCTCCTCTCTGTCTCTCTCTCCCCCTCCTTCTCTCTGTCTCTCTCTCCCCCTCCTTCCCTCTGTCTCTCTCTCCCCCATCCTTCTCTCTGTCTCTCTCTCCCCCTCATTCTCTCTGTCTCTCTCTCCCCCTCCTTCTCTCTGTCTCTCTCTCCCCCTCCTTCTCTCTGTCTCTCTCTCCCCATCCTTCTCTCTGTCTCTCTCTCCCCCTCCTTCTCTATGCCTCTCTCTCCCCCTCCTTCTCTCTGTCTCTCTCTCCCCCTCCTTCTCTCTGTCTCTCTCTCCCCTCCTTCTCACTGTCTCTCTCTCCCCCATCCTCCTCTCTGTCTCTCTCTCCCCCTCCTTCTCTCTGTCTCTCTCTCCCCCATCCTTCTCTCTGTCTCTCTCTCCCCCATCCTCCTCTCTGTCTCTCTCTCCCCCTCCTTCTCTCTCTCTGTCTCTCTCTCCCCCTCCTTCTCTCTGTCTCTCTCTCCCCTCCTTCTCTCTGTCTCTCTCTCCCCCATCCTCCTCTCTGTCTCTCTCTCCCCCTCCTTCTCTCTGTCTCTCTCTCCCCCATCCTCCTCTCTGTCTCTCTCTCCCCCTCCTTCTCTCTGTCTCTCTCTCCCCCTCCTTCTCTCTGTCTCTCTCTCCCCCATCCTTCTCTCTGTCTCTCTCTCCCCCTCCTTCTCTCTGTCTCTCTCTCCCCCTCCTTCTCTCTGTCTCTCTCTCCCCCTAATTCTCTCTGTCTCTCTCGCTCTCTTTCATCCATCCCCCTGTAATCACTCATCCCTCCACCTACAATCACTCTATACTAGAAGCGTTCAAGCAGAGAAGAGAAAATGTGAAATATGTTATGACTGAAAAACATTGAGACAGCTTGTCTGGTCGAAGTTCAGTTGTATTTGTATTTATTATGGATCCCCCAATAGATGCAAGGGCAGCAGCTACTCTTCCTGGTGTCCAGCAAAGTTAGGGCAGTCATAGACCATTTTAAAAACATTACAATACATTTCGCAACAGATGTCACAACACATTAAGTGTTGGAATCTGTCTGGAGGATTTTGTTGCCAAAATAACAAGTCCTATTTCCAAGATGCCTTCATAACATAAAATCATGTGAGTCAAACCAAAGAGAGACTCTAGCATGCTGTGCCTAGTGACGGTACCTCACAGAGCTTGCTGTCAGCACACATCAGGATGTGTCCGGAAAGAAGTGACAACCACTTGTCAACCAATGCCAAGACTAGAAAAACAGCTAGAAACAACACGTACTGGCTAACCAATATTGAGACGACAGCAGTTAACAGTGAAGACACAGTATCCAACTGTGAGACAACCATTCACAATGACAAACAAGGATAACAGACAAGACAGCCATTGCAAATGACAAGACTACGGCTAGAAGCAGCAAATAACTACGAACCATTATTGAGTCGACACCCAAATGTGAACCAACCACTCACATTGATCACAATGACAATCCCAAACCGAGAGTGATGCTAACCATTAGCAATGACAAACACTGGCGGTGGCGATGACAAAATACTGGCGTGGAACGGCCATTAGTGGTGACAAAATAGTCGCTAACACACCCAGCTGGGAGTCACAGAATGTGGGTGGACAGAGAGAGGGGTGAGGCCAAATAGCTCAAGCTACATCTGTTTAGCAGTCTGGTCTGTTTCCTATCTATCGCTCTCTCTCTCTCTCTCTCTCTGTCTCTCTGTCTCTCTCTCTCTCTCTCTCGATCACTTTCTCTCTCTCTCTATCGTTCTCTCTCTCGCTCTCTCTCTCTCAATCTCTCTCTCACTCTCTATCTCTCTCTCTATTGCTCTCTCTCTCTCGCTCTCTCTCTCTCTATTGCTCTCTCCCTCTCCCTCTCGCTCTCTCTCTCTCTATTCATTCATTCATTCATTCATTCATTCATTCAAGCTGCTTTATTGGCATGAAAAACATTGTGTCAATATTGCCAAAGCAACAATGTATACAATATACATTGTAACAAAATTATAAATGATAGCAAATAATAATATAAAATGGTAGTAAATAATAATACAAAATTAAATACAAAAATAATAACAATAAAATGGTAACAGTCTACAGTAAACATTAATAATTATAGTAATAACAATAATAGTAATAATAAGTAAGTTACTGTTTACTATGCAGATGTTATTATTCAGTGTCCCTCAGGCTATGGCAGGAAAATACATATTTGGCTGCAAGAGGAGCCATTGCTCCTTCGCCCATGAGTATTCTTAGTTTTTCCTCTGGGTTCAATTTGTAAAAATTTGGAATATATGTAGTCATTTCTGTGAATAATGAATCTCTTTGTGAGGAATATTTATCACAGTAAAGGAGAAAGTGCATCTCTGTCTCTACCTCCCCTGTCATGCAGTGACCACATACACGCTCCTCTTTGGGTAGCCATGTCTTTTTATGTCTGCCGGTTTCTATTGCCAATCGGTGGTCACTCAGCCTGTACTTGGTAAGGATCTGTCTCTGCTTCGTATCTCTGACAGAGTAGAGATAATCAGCCAATTCATATTCTCTGTTTAGGGTCAGATAGCAATTTAGTCGGCTTTGGGATTTTGTTTCGTTTTTCCAGTATTGTAAATATGATTCCTTTGATTGGTTCATAATTTTGCTTATTGGAATTCTTTCTTTTGAAGCAGTGCTGGCGTCAGCTTGGTTGGTGAGGTCCAACACCAGCTGACTGAGAGGGCTCGTTTCTGGGCTCAGCTCTTGGGCTTGAAGTGCTTTAAATTGCAGACTCGAATTTGGACTTGAATTTAGATGTAGCCAAAATTTTAATGATCTTTTCTGTATTTTCATTATTACTGGAAAACGGCCCAATTCTGCCCTACATGCATTAGTTGGTGTATTTCTCTGGACTTGTAGAATTTTCCGACAGAATTCTGCATGTAGGGCTTCAATTGGATGTTTGTCCCACATTTTAAAATCCAGTTTATTGAGTGGCCCCCAAACCTCACTTCCATAAAGTGCTATTGGTAGGATTACACTGTCAAATATTTTAGTCCAAATTCTAATTGGGATGTTGATTTTGAATAATTTCATTTTTATTGCATACATTGCTCTGCGGGCTTTTTCTTTGAGTGCCTTCACTGCCATATTAAAGTTTCCCGATGCAGATATGGTCAGACCAAGGTAGGTGTAATGTTTTGTGTGTTCAATTAAGGTGTTGTTCAGGGTGAATTTACATTTGTGTTTCTGACATTGCTCTCTCTCTCTCTATTGCTCTCTCTCGCTCTCTCTCTCTCTCTCGCTCTCTCTCTCTCTATTGCTCTCTCTCTCGCTCTCTCTCTCTCTCTCACTCCCTCTCTCTCTATTGCTCTCTCTCTCTCACTCTCTCTCTCTCTATTGCTCTCTCTCGCTCTCTCTCTCTCTCTCGCTCTCTCTCTCTCTATTGCTCTCTCTCTCGCTCTCTCTCTCTCTCTCACTCCCTCTCTCTCTATTGCTCTCTCTCTCTCACTCTCTCTCTCTCTATTGCTCTCTCCCTCTCGCTCTCTCTCTCTCTATTGCTCTCTCTCTCGCTCTCTCTCTCTCTATTGCTCTCCCTCTCGCTCTCTCTCTCTCTATTGCTCTCTCTCTCTCTATTGCTCTCTCTCTCGCTCTCTCTCTCTCTATTGCTCTCTCTCTCTCTCTCTCTCTCTATTGCTCTCCCTCTCGCTCTCTCTCTCTCTATTGCTCTCTCTCTCTCTATTGCTCTCTCTCGCTCTCTCTCTCTCTATTGCTCTCTCTCTCTCTATTGCTCTCTCTCGCTCTCTCTCTCTCTATTGCTCTCTCTCTCGCTCTCTCTCTCTCTATTGCTCTCTCTCGCTCTCTCTCTCTCTATTGCTCTCCCTCTCGCTCTCTCTCTCTCTATTGCTCTCTCTCTCTCTATTGCTCTCTCTCTCTTTCTCTCTCTCTCTCTATTGCTCTCTCTCTCTCGCTCTCTCTCTCTCTATTGCTCTCTCTCTCTCTCTCTCTCTCTATTGCTCTCTCCCTCTCGCTCTCTCTCTCTCTATTGCTCTCTCCCTCTCGCTCTCTCTCTCTCAATTCAATTCACTTTATTGGCATGACGTAACAATGTACATATTGCCAAAGCTTATTTTGGATATTTACAATATAAAAATAAATAAAACTGAGAATCAAAATTGTCAGCGGGACAACAGTAACAATAACCAAGGGTCAAAATGACCATACATTCAACAATATCAATAAGCATACAGTAGAGTACATGTGCAGGTTGGTCTGTCAGACACTGTCCCTCAACTTATGGCAGGCAGTAATGTCGTGCGCTGCCAACCCACAGCTCTCTGCGTCCTCCCCCCAACAGGACGGGTAGCTTACTCTCATCAGAGAGGTCTTTGAAACCTTGAATAAGGGTTTCAAATTTGGGGAAATTACACTCACAAAGCATTTTGCTATGTGTTTGTGTTTGTGTTTCACAATAAGCAATATAGTTTTGTTTTGACTGTGTTGTAATTTGGTTTATCCTGATTGATTGGATGTTCTGGTCCTGAGGTTTCCGTGTGTTAGTAGAACAAGTATGTGAACTCAGCCCCAGGACCAGCTGGATAAGGGGACTGAGGCTTCAGTGTGTTAGTAGAACAGGTTTGTGAACTCAGCCCCAGGACCAGCTGGATAAGGGGACTGAGGCTTCAGTGTGTTAGTAGAACAGGTTTGTGAACTCAGCCCCAGGACCAGCTGGATGAGGGGATTCTTTTCTTTGCTCAGCTCTTGGCATTGCAGGGTTTGGTAATGATATGAGGGGGGTCACTGTATTTTAGATGTTTCCAAAACTTAATTGCTCTTTTTTTAGTTTTTATTATTAGTGGATATTGGCCTAATTCTGCCCTGCATGCATTGTTTGTAGTTTTCCTCTGGACATGTAGGAGAATCTTACAGAACTCTGCATGCAGAGTTTCAATGGGGTGTTTGTCCCATTTGATGAAATCTTGTTTTGCAAGTGGACCCCACACCTCGCTGCCATAAAGTGCAATTGGTTCAATGACACATTCAATTAGTTTTAGCCAAATTTTAATAGGTATTTCAATTTGAATTTGCTTTTTAATGGCGTAGAATGCCCTGCGTGCTTTCTCTCTCAGCTCATTCACTGCCTCATTAAGGTGTCCAGTTGAGCTTATGTTTAAACCTAAATAATTGTAGTGTGTACAGTACTCTATATATTGTGTACCAATTGAGAACTTTGGTCTAGTTCCCTGAGATCTGGATCTTCTCTGGAAAATAATTATTTGGAAAATAATTATTTTTGGGGGTTTACCGCCAGGGCCCCTGTCTGGCAGTACTGCTCTAGCAGGTCCAGGCTCTGCTGTAGGCCATGTGCTATGGGTGACAGCAGGCATAGGTCATCTGCAAAGAGTAGACATTTAACTTCTGAATTGTGGAGACTAACACCAGGGGCTGAGGTTTTTTCTAGAATAGTGCCAATTCGTTAATATAAATATTGAAGAGTGCAGGGCTCAGATTGCAACCCTGGCGAAGGCCCCGCACCTGGTTAAAGAATTCTATTATTTTCTTGCCAATTTTAATGCTGCACTTATTGCCAGTATACTTTGATTTAATTATGTCATATGTTTTACCCCCTACTCCACTTTCAATAACTTTGTAGAACAGTCCGGTATGCCAAATAGAATCAAATGCTTTTTGGAAGTCGATAAAGCAAGCGTAAATGTTGGTATTATTTTGGTTGACATGTTTATCTATCAGGGTGTGTAGGGTGTAAATATGATCAGTTGTGCAATGTTTTGGTATACATCCAATTTGGCTTTTACTCAAGACATTGTGCTTATTGAGGAAGTTTAGAACTCTTACATTTATAATACTACAGAAAACCTTCCTCAGGTTACTGTTCACACAAATGCCTCTGTAATTGTTAGGGTCAAATTTGTCTCCGTTCTTAAAGATTGGGGTTATGAGTCCTTGATTCCAGATGTCAGGAAAATAACCTACACTCAGGATCAAATTAAACAGTTTTAATATAGCCAATTGAAATGTTGCACTAGTGAGTTTGAGCATCTCATTTAGGATGCCATCAGGTCCGCATGCCTTTTCAATTTGAGAGCCTGAGGTTTCTTATAGAGCTCTTGGTCAGTAACTGGGGAGTCCAGTGGATTTTGATTGTCCTTTATAGCTTTTTCTAATCCATTCAACTTCTCACAAATTTGGCGTTGTTCTGCGTTTGTGTCAATTTGAATGGTGTTGTAAAGTGTTTTAAAATGGGTTGTCCATATGTCACCATTTTGTATCGCTAATTCCTCTTGTTTAGATTTTTTTTAAAGTTTTTTCCAATTTTGCCAGAAGTTGTGTGTGTTTATGGACTCCTCAATTAGTGTCAGCTGCTTGTTGTTGTACTGTGCTTGTTTGGTTCTGAGTGTACGTTTATAGAGTTTTAAAGCCTCACAGTAATGAAGGCGTAATTCACCATTATTTGGGTCCCTGTGCTTTTGGTTGGATAGTGTTCTAAGTTTTTTCCTTATAATTGCATCAAACCAGTTGTCATCTGTGGTCATTTTTGTTTTGTTTTTTTGTCAATTTCAATTGTGCTTCTTTTGCCGTTTGCCTGAATATATAGTTGGTGTCTCCACCCTCTTTCTCTTTCTATTTAGACTGGGACTGTGTTTGGTTCTCTCTCTCCATTTCTCACTCTCTCTCCTTCTGTTTTGAGTCACGTCACTCAGTCACAGTGGGATCTGGCTGCTAAAACATTTATCTTTCTCATTTCTCTTTGGGAGAGACCTCGGCCGACACAAGAGCTAAGCAAACGCAGCTACACTCTCTCCAAGCCAACCACTACAATAGAGAGCAAATATCTCTTAATGTTGGGCATTGTTGGACTGTCTGCTTGTATTGTCACTGCACTGGCTTATGACTGCACTCACTGCACTGCGTTATGACTGCACTCCCTGCACTGCGTTATGACTGCACCCACTGCAGCCAATGTTGGGTGAAAGAGCTATAGGTTTTTGTACTTTTTACACCCTTTTCCGTGATATCCAATTGGTAGTTACAGTGTTGTCCCATCGCTGTAACTCCCGTACAGACTCGGGAGAGGCGAAGTTCGAGAGCCACTGTGCAACTGGCGACCGAAGTCAGCGTGGAGTCGCTCGACCGCCACAAGGAGTCGCTAGAGTGCAATGGGACAAGGACATCCTGACCGGCCAAAACGGGTGACACTGGGCCAATTGTGCACCGCCTCATGGGTCGCGGACCGGGAGACAAACCCTGGGATCAAATCCGGGGTCCGTAGTGATGCCTCAAGCACCGCGATGCAGTGTAGAGGACTGCGCCACTCGGGGGCCCTAGCTATGGGTTTTCTATAAGCACATTATTCAGCTGTATCTTGGCATACAGACAAAGGATGATAATAGCAAAGGATGATACGCTGACATTTAAAGAGCTGTGTGATGAGGTTCAATGCAGAGAATGACAAAGTCCTAGTGAGGCAGGAAGAATGACTACATTTGTTGTTTCTTGGGTGGATGAGCTGTCATAACCATGTGGTGTTGACTTCTTCCTTGTGTTACGCCCCCCCCCCCCCCCCCCCCCCCCCCCCCCCCCCCCCCCTCTACATCACGCTGGAATCTGAGGCGGGATGCCACGTAAACACTAGACCAGGGACTGTATTCAGACTGACATTCTCTTTCAACCCCTGGCCTCCACATTCACTCTGGTTGGCATCCCAAATGGCACACTATTCTCCATAGCGAACCACTTTTGACCAGTGCCCTACAAGTCCTGCTTAAAAGTAGTGCACTATAAAGGGAATAGGACGGCATTTGGGAAGCAGCCTCTGTTCACTACATCTGGCCTTCACATGCAAGGCAGAAACTCTCTAGGACTGACGGGGAGGGAAAGAGGGGACCCCCTCCCATCCACTTCTGACCTTCATCTTCCTCGCAGCCTTTATTACCTCGGAGGTCTTCATCTGGACTGGGGAGGTTTCGGGTTTTAATATGAGGATTAAACCCCCACTATGTAGATTAAACTGATAAGTGAAGAAAGTAAATGTCAAATTGGTATAAAGGGACGAATGTTGTGTAAAAGCTGAATGAAACATCCAAAGTTAATAGAGGAATCAGTATTAACTTGGAAAAGGTCACAATCAGTTAGTGGTGTAGCATATGTGCTGTAACTAACTCCATGCAATTTTGTGGCTTTGCAGACATGGAGCCATGCAGACCATACTGTAAACAGAGTCTATGGGAAGGCTAACACTATGTCATCTCTAGACGTATACTGCAGCTAAAAATCCAAATGAAACGCACCACAAACTACAGTAGCGTGCTACTATAACCCTGTCCCTCATGTTAACTACTGGTTGTAATATACAGCTAAGAGAGTCACTCCCTCCTATGTTGATTCCTGCTGAGGAACGAACGACAGTGATGAGGTCTAAAGTTCAGGGAACCTATTTATTTATTTATTTTACCTTTATTATGCTGTGTTCTTATGTAGAGGGTTTCGAGTTCACATCCTGGGTCGGGAAGATATGGCGAGACTATCTTTCATATGCAAAGAGATACCATTATTGGTCGATATCCATTGGACATGTAGCAGCACCAGCCTATCATGGGATTCCTGAACATAATGGGCAGGCTAGGAATTTTCCTGCCCACTGGACCTGACCAGAAATTAACATTACCCTGAGGCTATAACTAGGTTACAGAGTTTCCCTTGTCAGGTCATGACACACACACACACACACACACACACACACACACACACACACACACACACACACTCTCAACACACATTATTCTTTAGTTGTATTGTTTTGTATTTCCCATTTGTGTGACTGTTCTTGTCTATCAGTGTATCCGTGTTATTGTCGTGTTTGATGTTTTTGTGTGGATGCCAGGAAGAATAGCTGCTGCTTCGGCAAAAGCAAATGGGGATCCCAATATGCAAGAACCTGTCAGATGGGTGAACTACTGAACTTACTGTCTGTCCATCCAGACAAAACATAATCTTGACAGACAGATGGACTAAAGTAACCACTTAATCACAAAGGGATCATTGGAGCTGATGCCAACCGGCTAAGATCTCAAACCATTAATCTTACTGTCATTGCAGATACACCAAACCACCTGTTCCTCAGCCGAAACAAAAGGCCTGAATTCATAAAACATCTGTTGGATGAGTGCTGTTCTAGGATCAGGTCCTCGCTGTCCATGTAATCTCATTCAGTATGATCTAAAAAGCTAAACTGATCCTAGATCAGCACTCAGGAAGTGGATGAGGAATAGGCACCAATGTCTTATATCTCATGTAAAGCAGTCAGTTTCTAAGGAAATGAAATGAGGGTTCTGGTAAAGAAGAAAAAAGGATTTAATCGAATAGGTGTGATCTCATTCGGGGAATTGGCGAACCAGATAGTTTAAGGAAGTTCGTTGGGTTCGTGTTCTATGCTCCAAACAACTTGTCGGTTACATTTAGCAAATGAAGATTGACTTTGATTAACTGCTATTAGTCATTCTGATTAAACTCAGTGTTCTTGAAGCATGTTGGAACTGATTTTAGAAACAAAGTAAGACAGTACAGTATCATTACAGTATAATCTTACTGCAAAGCACCCTGATTTCACCATGCAATATAACAAACAATCTGAAAATCATATTGGCTTGTAGATATGGGCAGTCAGCCACTACTAAACTATCAAAAAGTTGCCTTTTAGGCTTCAGAACGGACGGAAATGTCATTGATCATTAACCACAAAGCATTTCCTGCTCTTTTCTATTTAGAAATTAATGCAAAAGTCTGATGTGTGCTTCTGCCTTCATTCTCCAAACCTCTGTGTGTGGGAAAGATAGATATTAAAAGGGATAGTTCACCTAAATGACAAGAATCTACTTATTGGTCCTATTGGTCTTACCCTTATCCATGCTTTTGTTTTGTTTATTTAGCCACTGTCACCAACCGCTTACTTAGCTAGCTAGCATTTTCTAAAGCTATAGAAGTCCAATATTAGCATGGTTTCAGCTGAACTATCCCTTTAAGAAGCACATATTGGTTGAGCTATCCCTTTAAGAAGCACATGTTGGTTGAGCTATCCCTTTAAGATGCACATAGCACGGATAAGATGGTGCTAATAGACACAATCACCCAAAGTTTCTAGCTCCTAGCTAACGTCGCAATAAGCATTTCGCTACCCCTGTGATAACATCTGCAAATCTGTGTACGCAACCATTAAACTTTGATTTGATAATGGTGACTCACGCACGTGCATCTTATGCTATGGCTACGCAACTATTTCTATAACATCCCAATGCTAACACGTTAAGTTGGCTAATGTCTACCTCAAAACCTTTTTAAGTATGAACGTGTGGATAAACAGCTTAGTCACAGTATACAGTGCCTTGCGAAAGTATTCAGCCCCCTTGAACTTTGCGACCTTTTGCCACATTTCAGGCTTCAAACATAAAGATATATAACTGTATTTTTTTGTGAAGAATCAACAACAAGTGGGACACAATCATGAAGTGGAACGACATTTATTGGATTTTTCAAACTTTTTTAACAAATCAAAAACGGAAAAATTGGGCGTGCAAAATTATTCAGCCCCCTTAAGTTAATACTTTGTAGCGCCACCTTTTGCTGCGATTACAGCTGTAAGTCGCTTGGGGTATGTCTCTATCAGTTTTGAACATCGAGAGACTGAATTTTTTTCCCATTCCTCCTTGCAAAACAGCTCGAGCTCAGTGAGGTTGGATGGAGAGCATTTGTGAACAGCAGTTTTCAGTTCTTTCCACAGATTCTCGATTGGATTCAGGTCTGGACTTTGACTTGGCCATTCTAACACCTGGATATGTTTATTTTTGAACCATTCCATTGTAGATTTTGCTTTATGTTTTGGATCATTGTCTTGTTGGAAGACAAATCTCCGTCCCAGTCTCAGGTCTTTTGCAGACTCCATCAGGTTTTCTTCCAGAATGGTCCTGTATTTGGCTCCATCCATCTTCCCATCAATTTTAACCATCTTCCCTGTCCCTGCTGAAGAAAAGCAGGCCCAAACCATGATGCTGCCACCACCATGTTTGACAGTGGGGATGGTGTGTTCAGCTATGTTGCTTTTACGCCAAACATAACGTTTTGCATTGTTGCCAAAAAGTTCAATTTTGGTTTCATCTGACCAGAGCACCTTCTTCCACATGTTTGGTGTGTCTCCCAGGTGGCTTGTGGCAAACTTTAACCGACACATGGATATCTTTAAGAAATGGCTTTCTTCTTGCCACTCTTCCATAAAGGCCAGATTTGTGCAATATACGACTGATTGTTGTCCTATGGACAGAGTCTCCCACCTCAGCTGTAGATCTCTGCAGTTCATCCAGAGTGATCATGGGCCTCTTGGCTGCATCTCTGATCAGTCTTCTCCTTGTATGAGCTGAACGTTTAGAGGGACGGCCAGGTCTTGGTAGATTTGCAGTGGTCTGATACTCCTTCCATTTCAATATTATCGCTTGCACAGTGCTCCTTGGGATGTTTAAAGCTTGGGAAATCTTTTTGTATCCAAATCCGGCTTTAAACTTCTTCACAACAGTATCTCGGACCTGCCTGGTGTGTTCCTTGTTCTTCATGATGCTCTCTGCGCTTTTGACGGACCTCTGAGACTATCACAGTGCAGGTGCATTTATACGGAGACTTGATTACACACAGGTGGATTGTATTTATCATCATTAGTCATTTAGGTCAACATTGGATCATTCAGAGATCCTCACTGAACTTCTGGAGAGAGTTTGCTGCACTGAAAGTAAAGGGGCTGAATAATTTTGCACGCCCAATTTTTCAGTTTTTGATTTGTTAAAAAAGTTTGAAATATCCAATAAATGTCGTTCCACTTCATGATTGTGTCCCACTTGTTGTTGATTCTTCACAAAAAAATACAGTTTCATATCTTTATGTTTGAAGCCTGAAATGTGGCAAAAGGTCGCAAAGTTCAAGGGGGCCGAATACTTTCGCAAGGCACTGTATATCTGACCCACTGAACAAGCTCATATTCCATAGGTCAGTCATACTGAATAGCCTAGTATACAGTAAGAGGAAGTCACATGTTCTACCACACACATACACCCATCCAGCCGAGTCACAGATTTGTCCTGCCAACTCATTGACCATGGGAGTTGGCAAGACAGCACAAACAGATCTGGAACCAGGCTAACCCACCCACTTTCCAATACAGTAGTGATACAGTATACACAATGGTGTCTCCCTCTAGGATCTTAGGATCTGCCCCAGCATCCTTCACACTCTACATTCATTTAATGCATATGTCATACAAAGCTATCTCTATGCCTGAAAACCAAAGCCCACAGCCAAGACATATTTGAATGGCTTTGACCATGGCTGTGCCCTAAACGGCTCCCTATTCCCTTTATAGTGCACTACTTTTGACCATAGGGCTCTGGACAAAAGTAACGCGCTATAATGAGAATAAGATGCCGTTTAGGATGCAATCTGTCTCTCCCCACAACAGAAAATAATTCATCCTGGCAGACAGAACAGGAACATCAACGGCTGTCCTTCCTGAGACATCCCCAGGAGTTTCAATACTTTATTGACCCCACCCAGGGTTCAAGGCAAGGCGA
This sequence comes from Oncorhynchus mykiss, assembly GCF_013265735.2. Lineage (NCBI taxonomy): Eukaryota > Metazoa > Chordata > Actinopteri > Salmoniformes > Salmonidae > Oncorhynchus > Oncorhynchus mykiss. The sequence continues at coordinate 24,187,074 of NC_048581.1, read as the reverse complement.
GGCTATACAGAGGGTTTGTTCAGTTGGAACACATCCCAAAAACACTGGTCAACAGTCGGTCACTGTTCTGTTCCGTTAGCGGACAAGTAAACAAAACCCACATTGACAGATAGACATGAAAGCGACAGTTAAAGGGAAAGACAGATCACGCTGTGTGACAAGTACCATTCACCAGGATGACGGATCATTCAGTGCTACGGGATGAGAAGAAGCGGGGTAAAGTTTCCCTCCATCTACTTAAGTCAATCAATTACCCTGTAGAGGATAGTCTGCTGACAGAATTACAATGGCTTACAACATACATACTGTAGAAAACATGAAGACACTTTAAATCAATAGGGCGGTGGAAAGACTTACCTGATTTGCGCTTGGATGATCCATAGTCCCTAAAAAAGAAGCAACAACAGAGGGACATGATGAGAGTCAAGTGAAGGACAGCAGCACAGAGGAGACACACATAGGGTGTCTGTCACTCCTTGACCTCATTAACATACACACACACAGCTCAGCCCGCACGCAGAGACGGAGAGAGGCGTGTGTGTGTGTGTGTGTGTGTGAAAGAAGTGAGTGAGCGAGTATGAGAGTATGTATGTGAAAGAGAGACAGAGAGAGAGAGAGAGAGAGAGAGAGAGAGAGAGAGAGAGAGAGAGAGAGAGAGAGAGAGAGGGGGGAATGAGTAGGGCCAACTGACAACCTGGTCATGTGACGTTTGAAACAGCACCACCATCCTCCCTCCCTCCCTCCTCCTCTTCAACCCCCCTTTTCTTGTTTCCTCCATCAGAGAGAAAGAGAGGGAGGATCTGTTTAAGTCTTCTTAATGGATTATTATTGGTTTATGTTGCTAGCTAAACTACGGCTAAATTAAGGACATGCGGACTGCGGAGCGGAGCTAGCCCTGCAGAACGTGTGTGTGTGTGTGTGTGTGTGTGTGTGTGTGTGTGTGTGGCGTGCGTGCGCGTGCGTGTGTGCATGTGCATGCGTGCGTGCGTGTGCGTGTGTGCGTGCGTTAACTGCAGAGGGCAGAATGATGCTTGGAACAGCTTGGTGTTTCATCAGGATGACGATGCATTTAGTGGTATTTTTAATGAGAGGTTAAGGAAATGATTCTCCTGGGCTGTCGCTGTGAGTGAACACACACACACACTTCACCGAGACCAGATGACCAATCCAAGGTCTGTAGCCTTCTCTCTCTACCTCCCTAGTGGCATAAAGGCATGATAGCCCTTTCAGAGTCAATGCCCTGCCTCAATTAGCCTCTTTGTAGCTCTCCACAGAGGATCATGAATAATGCTCTTATATTGTTCTAATGGCCAGCCAGGTCGGGTCAGAATACTGACCATTGTGACCAGACGGACTCTAGCTCCTACCCTGGTGTCATCAGTGGTCAGCCGCTCTGGGCAGATGACCCTCCAGCTAAAGAGAAACAACTGAAGCTATTGTATTCAGCTGACAGTGAGACTATAGTTAGAGCTGGGATTTTAATGGAAATCATTTGTGGAAGGAGAATTCTTGCACCAGCTAGCAGGATATTTGCTTTTTCTGTCCTTGGTCATGCCTGCTGCAGTGTTGGCAATGCTGCCAACATCCTCTTCTTTATGGGTGATAGAGATTTCCAGAATTTTCAATGGGCATGTTCCCTTTCTTAGGATCCACTGCTATGCTTCTATAGACATCCAGATATATATGTCCATATAGATATACCCACATAGAACAACAACACCAATTCTACATATTTCTATAATTTTACACTATATAATTCCATGATTCAATATTCTGTAATTCTATGATTATTTAGTACATATTTCTATAATAATCTTACAATTCAACTCGGCAACATCTGTTTTGTATTGAACACTACTTAAAAACACTACTCTACACTAGTGTACTGTCAGTGCTGTCTACCTATAACCCCATAACAAAGGCCCACCTAGCTATGCCAGTCCCCAGTGTTGGAGAGTTAACAGGAGAAGAGGTCTCACTTACAGAGTTTACAACACAATGTGACCTGAGCTAGGCGTAGTGGGTTACCAGGGCCTTTAAAACTACACAGACACAGAGGGATGGCTCACAGGTTGACAGTCAAAACCTAAATAGTGGAGGGGGAGGAGAGGAGAGGAGAGGAGAGGAGAGGAGAGGAGAGGAGAGGAGAGGAGAGGAGAGGAGAGGAGAGGAGAGGAGAGGAGAGGAGAGGAGAGGAGAGGAGAGGAGAGGAGAGGAAATCAATACTTAACTTGTATAAATAGTACAAGTAAACTGCCTTCCATGTTTCACGCTGTGTAGTAACAAAAGTGCTTGTTTGGTCGAACACCGCAGCAGGCTGAAAATTACTTAATTGTACTCCTCTACCCTGGAGACTGTTAAACAATGCCTGCTGAGCTTCATTTACAAGGTAAACCTGTCCCGAACATCTTATAAAGAAGTCAAACTCGAGAAAAGTCAACTGTGTAAGCACTTTTTCGTCCTACTGTAAATGTCCATGTGCATCGACCACAACCAGCAACTCCAGCTTTGGAATTTCTGTCCAGTTCTTTCTATTAGCAATACTGTGCATCGTCATCGTGTTGAGTGAGATAGATGGATCCATGGAAATAGAATGACTATTACATGGATGGATCAATGATGACAGACTTACAGTAGCGAACTAATAACCCTTCATACGTGTGAACAGAACAGTCTCCTGGTTAAATCGATACTGTGTGTGTTTCGATTCAGTTTAAAAAAAACACTTTGAGGCGTATTATCATCAGGGGCGCAACTTTCACTGGGGACGGGGGTGGACATGTGACATTTATTTGGATACATCCATAACAAGGAGCTAATGAGTGGCGAGTTCTCCAGGCATAGAAAATGTGCTCACTCGTCACAACACTGTTGTTTAGAGGAGCTAGCCAACAACACAGCTGGAGTAACACAATCACTTCAAACTGAAGCTGGAAAGACAGCAAATTAGCTGTGTTTCATTTGACCTTTTTTCAATTGATATTTTTTGGGAATATATCCATAAAAATGATGCCAGCTGATTCATGATTTCGAATGGCTGAGAAACACTGCCTGCCTGTCTGTCCCGACCTGACTCCCAACACGTTCATTACTATGGGACAGCAGGAGATCGAATCTGACTACTGAAACAATGTTGCAAATGTTGGAGAGACAGACAGCAAGGTTTATAAAAATCTCTGCTGTTGAAAACTAAATATCAGTCTAAAAGAAATGTGAGATCATGTCTAGATGCTTTTTATAGTGGAGATGAAGTTTATAAAGTGCCTGGGCTGATGAGACGGTGGATTGCGCAGTCAGATGGAACAGAGTAAATAGGTATTGTAATGTCTAGCTTTTGCCGGTGGTAACTTGTGGAACAGACACCGGCTGGAAAGCGCTTTTAACCAATCAGCACTCGGGATTAGACCCACCCATTGTATGTATGTATGTATGTATATAAATATACTTCTAAAACCAAAGTTGCACCCCTGATTATCATAATTTGATGGTCCTTAGCTTAGCTAAGCATTCAGGAGTTTCATTAACCCTCAACAACAGAGTGGCCTACATACATCTACTCAACAAACTGTTGTGTAAACATTGACATACATTATCCCATTAACCTAGCATTAGCCTACAGTAGTAGCTAAACAGTAGCTAGCGTTAAATGCAAGTAAACAGTGACCTAAATTAGCCCATTAGCGGATTTAGCCTAGCTCAGCCGCTAAGCTAATAGCTAGCTCGCATCCAGGTCAGGCTTGTGGTCAATGGGACTAGGGATGGTTATTTTTGGCAGTTTTGGGTCCCGGGTTTTTGGGATGCATCTGAAAGACATTAGGAGGGGGGCGGGGGGGGGGGGGGGGGGGGGGGGGGTCTGGCCCCTCTGGCTAGCGACCAGTTTACTCAAGGCTGAAATAATACTGTTCCCTCTGGGGTGAGGCGGTGAGTTCTGGCCGATTGCTCCCTTCCTATGTATCGTAATGAGATAAATATTTTAAGGACAGAGGGAAAGAGGAAGGGGAAGAGGAGGGGGGAAAATATGTAAGTATATTGTAGACTATTTCAAGAGGGTGTGTGTGTGTGGTTTCTGGGGGCTAGTGTTTCCCCTTTACAGACAGTGGGAATCCAAAATGCTGTCTCCATTTCAAAATAAGTATTTGTTCTTTCTGTACAACCATGCTAAATTTAGAAGACTGATCACACATGGGAGCAGACGTTAAAGGTCAATGACCTTCTTATGTCTAGGAAGTCATGTCACTCAAAGATTCAAGGGCGAAAAGTGAAATCCGACTGATTACAGTAAGAATGTGTGTGCGACAAACTGTCCGTAGGCCTACACACGTACACAAACGTGAGTATGTCATGCCTCCGCTCAACCACTGAACGCACATTTAGGAAGCCGTGAGGCCAGTTAAACAGATCCACTGACTGATTGATTAGCAGGTCAAACAAATGTGACCCCTGACCCTCTGTGATATCGGTCAGTAGAGAGGACACTAGGTTGGTCAAGCCATTCCTGAACCGCTGTGAATGGAGAGACCTTCCATTCCTCTTTTATGTTCTGTACCAGCCGGTCCCAAATGACTCCCTAACCCTCCCCTTGGCCCTAACCCTACAAACGTTTTCAGATCTGAAAGGTCTGGGTATAAGCAGTGGAGTGTGGGGGGGGGGGGGGGGGACTTCCACCATATTGCTTCTACCTTACAGATCTACAAACATTGAAGGGTTAGGGCCCAAAAGTAAGGTTAAGGAGTTCATTGAAGACAGTCTTTAAATCCTGTGTGCGACTATCCAAACCAGGCAGTCTGTTCCTTATTGACAGTGTATGAACTGGAACAGACTGAGAGATAAAGACTGAGGGGGTCTTTAGCTACAGTAATAACATGATGGTTGTGCACTAATTACACCCAATGTGCCCCAGAGTTTGGCCCGGTGGTTCGAACGTAAACGTGCACTTCTCCAAATTAATCTGTCCCTCCTTCCTCTCTCTCTCTCTCTCTCTCTCTCTCTCTCTCCCCTCCCTCTCTCTTGCCTTCTCAAAACAGTTCAAAGGGCTTTTTTGGCATGGGAAATATATGTTTACATTGCCAAAGCAAGTTAAATAGATCATATAAAAAAGGTTAAATGAACAATCAAAAATTAACAGTAAACATTACACTCACAAAAGTTTCAAAGGAATAGCGACATTTCAAATGTCGATGTACAGTGTTAAAGTCCCTCCCTCCCTCCATAAGTAAACCCAATCCAAACCCCCTCTAACCTGAACCCTAAATCCCTGATGAGTACCATATCACCACCCCTCAACTCTCCCCTCCCCGCCCCCCTAATTATTGGGCCAAGGCTCAAGCTCTGTCTGCCCACTAGCAACCCTCCCCTAAAAGGGTACAGAGAATCAATTACCCCCCCACAAACACACACACATACACGCACAATTACCCCCCTCCCCTAACAGACACCCCATCCATTCTTTCTAATTAACCAAAAAGGCCCAGTCTGATTAGAGACTTACACCATCACTTGGGACAACACAATGCTACTTAGCTCATAGCCTGCGGAGAGGCACCCACAGCTGACCAATCACTCACCATGACTTATCCCAGTTATAATCTGATAAGAAGACTGAAGACTGGGACCACTGTCTCTCAAAGGGAATTGTCGTTGTTATTTACAGGAAGGTGGTGAACAATGTGAGTTCTGAGCAGTGACGTCAGTTAGTGCCGACGTATTTAGCATATTTAGCTCCTAAGCAAGTTTGTACACGCATTTCGCTACACCTGCAATAACATCTGCTAAATAAGTGTATGTGACCAATCAAACCTGACATTCAACTGAAGGGTATGAAATCGTTCATCCTTCATTCAGTCAGACAGGGATTATAATGCAATATTCTAAGTGCATCTGCTGATGAACAATACTGTACTGTCTAGCCTAGTTTGAGCACCGATACAGGTGCTGTGGATATGGCCATTCCATTCAAATTCATCCATCATTTAAATCCCAGCGAAAAGAAAGTGTGAAAATTCCTCCCATGTCAGACCGAGGAAAAGAGCGAGAGAATCGTAAAAAACGATCAGAAAAGACAAGGAATCGTGTCTGGAAATCTATCTCTCACAGGAACAGCCCGGGGCCAAAATGTACATCAATAATGACAGAGAGAGAAAGAAACGACAGGAGAAAAAAAAAACAACAGTAAAATACCAGACAGTGGACACATTTATCTCTGACGGAAAGCCCCCTGGGACACTTTTCTCCCTACTGTAGTTTGGAGCCACGGGGTCACTGGCTGTAGTCCTGCAGTCTGCACTGTATTCCAGCTGATCTGGGTCTAGACAGCTGTTTCCAGATAGGGCCATTTACACCGAGGAGAACGCCGCCTCGTGGTGAGTTGGTGGAATGAACATGACCACGCTGCTGTACTTGAGGGAAATGCTTAGAAGTGAAGATTTGAGATGTCTTTAATGTGTTCGTTGTTGATTCCAGGTGAAACTCAAGCTCACAAGCATATATTTCAAGTTCATTTGTGCAGAGGAGGATCAACAAATGAATTGCACATGTTTTGAGGCTTTGACACTGCTGTGTTGGTGTGTAAGAGATAAAGACTGAAAGATAGACTGACGTGACACAGAGAAAGACTTGACATACAAAGAATGTACATGTCATTTAAGACATAAAAGATGAAGAACTCTCATTTGAAAACCAAGTTGAGCTATTCTAAGGCACATCAATGAAATCAGCCTTGAATTTGTCTCTCTGTTGCAGTACTCCCATTCACAGGCAGATGTCCCTAATATCAATTTCAATGTCAATTTAAGGTGCTTTACTGGCATGGGAAACATTAGTTTACATTGCCAAAGCAAGTGAAATAGATAATAAACAAAAGTGAACTAAACAATAAAAAATCAACAGTGAACAAAAGTTCCAAAAGAATAGAGACATTTCAAATGTAATATTATGTCTATATACAGTGTTGTAATGATGTGCAAATAGTTAAAATACAAAAGGGAAAATAAATAAACATAAATATGGGCTGAATTTACAATGGTGTTATATTCCTGCACCTCACACACTATAACTAATCTGGATCCCTCAAGGTCTGCCCTTTTCAAGATGTGATTGGTGGGATTGATTCCTACTGTACAGAGACACATGGCACCAGTGGAATCAGATCATGGTCTGAGAATTCAATCTACCTTAGCAGCCGTGCCCTTTGGAAAGGTTTGACTCATTCTCTTGATTCAGTTTGAAACAGCTATAGGAGTAGTCTTGTTCCAGTCCTAACACTACCAGTCTGGTAGGCAAGGTACTATAGGAGTAGCAGAGGGTACTATAGGAGTAGCAGAGGGTACTATAGGAGTAACAGACGGTATTATAGGAGTAATATAGGGTACTATAGGGGTAGCAGAGGGTACCATAGGAGTAGCAGAAGATATTATATGAGTAGCAGAGGATACTGTAGGAGTAACAGAGGGTACTACAGGAGTAACAGAGGGTACGGCATGAGTAGCAGAGGATATTATATGAGTAGCAGAGGATACTGTAGGAGTAATAGAGGGTACTGCAGGAGTAACAGAGGGTACCACAGGAGTAACAGAGGGTACTACAGCAGTAACAGAGTGTACTACAGGAGTAACAGAGGGTACGGCAGGAGTAACAGAGTGTACTACAGGAGTAACAGAGTGTACTACAGGAGTAACAGAGTATACTACAGGAGTAACAGAGGCAGGAGTAACAGAGGGTACTATTGGAGTAACAGAGGGTACTATAGGAGTAACAGAGTGTATTACAGGAGTAACAGAGTGTATTACAGGTGTAACAGAGTGTACTACACGAGTAACAGAGTGTACTACAGGAGTAACAGAGGGTACTATAGGAGTAACAGAAGGTACTATAGGAGTAACAGAGGGTACTGTAGGGATTACAGAGGGTACTGGAGGAGTAACAGAGGGTACTACAGGAGTAACAGAGGGTACTACAGCAGTAACATATGGTATTACAGGAGTAATAGAGGGTACTACAGGAGTAACAGAGGGTACGGTAGGAGTAACAGAGGGTACGGTAGGGATTACAGAGGGTACTGCAGGAGTAACAGAGTGTACTACAGGAGTAACAGAGTGTACTACAGGAGTAACAGAGTGTACTACAGGAGTAACAGAGTATACTACAGGAGTAACAGAGTGTACTACAGGAGTAACAGAGGGTACGGCAGGAGTAACAGAGGGTACTACAGCAGTAACAGAGGGTATTACAGGAGTAATAGAGGGTACTACAGGAGTAACAGAGGGTACTGTAGGAGTAACAGAGGGTACTGCAGGAGTAACAGAGGGTACTACAGCAGTAACAGAGGGTATTACAGGAGTAATAGAGGGTACTACAGGAGTAACAGAGGGTACTACAGGAGTAACAGAGGGTACGGTAGGGATTACAGAGGGTACTGCAGGAGTAACAGAGTGTACTACAGGAGTAACAGAGGGTACTACAGGGGTAACAGAGGGTACGGTAGGGATTACAGAGGGTACTGGAGGAGTAACAGAGGGTACTATAGGAGTAGCAGAGGATATTATCGGAGTAGCAGAGGATACTATAGGAGCAACAGGGGGTACTGTAGGAGTATCAGAAGGTACTATAGGAGTAGCAGAGGGTACTGTAGGAGTAGCAGAGGATACTATAGGAGTAGCAGAGGATACTATAGAAGTAACAGAGGGTACTGTAGGAGTAGCAGAGGGTACTATAGGAGTAACAGAGGGTACTGTAGGAGTAGCAGAGGGTACTATAGGAGTAACAGAGGCTACTTAAGGAGTAACAGAGGGTACCGTAGGAGTAGCAGAGGATATTATCGGAGTAGCAGAGGATACTTTAAGAGAAGCAGAGGGTACTATAGGAGTAGCAGAGGATACTGTAGGAGTAACAGAGGGTACTACAGGAGTATCAATAGGTGTTACTAATAACCAACACATGCCTAATCAATGATATTATTAATGGCTTGTTAATGAAAGGTACATTAAAGTACATTCTAACAGCAGTTTGCCTAACAGCAGTTTGCCTATTCTAACAGCAGTTTGTTCAGGTGGGCCTCCATGCTTCAGCAAACAAAGGAAAGGGGGTGCAAGACAACAACGTGAGACAGTGTTCTTGTCTAGACTGTCAAGCTCAAGAGCTAACTCTACACCATCAATCCTCCACCCCTAACCCCCATACCCTCCCTAGGGTCCCTCTTCACCCCCACTCTTCCCCCTCCTCCTCATCCTTTCCTCTCCTCCTTTTACAGTAACTGATGAGGTGGACACATTTCACCACACTGACTGCTGCACTGACTGCGACTATTCATCATACTCATGTACACGCACGCACTCACTCACTCACTCACTCACTCACTCACTCACTCACACACTCACACACTCACACACACACACACACACACACACACACACACACACACACATTCCTCCGAATGCCAAACCTAACAGCACAGATAACATCAAAACCCCAACACTAGCAATCTGACTTGTTACACTGTTGCAAAACAATTACTCAACTTCTATTCTTCCATTGAGCCGTTCAGTTTTGAAATGAACACACACAAAGCAGCATTTCAAAATACAATTCCGTGTCCAAATGGAGTGAGCTGCCCGTTCTGTCTGGTCTGGTCTGGTCTGGGTGTGTGTGTGTGTGTGTGTGTGTGTGTGCTTGCGTGCGTGCGTGCGTGTTTGTGCGTGCGTGCGCTCTGTTTGAAAATCAACACACACAGTAGGAGGGCCCTACGCTCCGACACACACACAAACATATCAGTTTGTATGCCAGGCTGGGTTCAGAGTGCTTTCGCCACTGTTTCGAAAGCTGAAACAGAGCATATCACTTTGGATACAATGCTATGGGCCTCCCAATACTCTGGGTAGACCAGTATTGATTACAGGGGGCAGGGAGCAGTAGCTTTATCCATCAGGGTTGAGTGGCTAAAGCTGTTAGCTGGAGCTGTTAGTCTGCTGCTTCAACTGGCCTATCTGTTACACAGGCAGCCCTGAGGGAGGCACAGGGGGAGGTGGAGAGATCACTGACTGAGGTAAGAGAGGGAGTTGGGACAATGGAGCAGGAGGAGGGAGGGAGGATATGTTGTATGGTCCGGTGGTCACAGTCAGAGACAGACTGCTACCATATTATACACAGGTACAAAAGTACACATACATGCAAGCTCTATCTAGAACAGCGGCCTCTGGTAAGACAAGCAGTGGCGGTCTTTGTATATTTGAAAACAACAACTGGTGCACAAAATCTAAGGAAGGTTTTGCTCGCCTGAGGTAGAGTCTCTCATGATAAGCTTTAGACCACACTGTCTATATACGACCACAAACCGATACTGGCACGAAGACCGCACAACTCAATGAGCTGTATACGGCCATAAATAAACAGGAAAAAGCTCATCCAGAGGCGGCGCTCCTAGTGGCCGGGGACGTTAATGCAGGGAATCTCAAATCTGTTTTACCTCATTTCTACCAGCATGTTAAATGTGCAACCACAGGGGAAATAACTCTAGACCACCTTTACTCCAAACACAGAGACGAGTACAAAACTTTCCCTCGCTCTCCATTTGGCAAATCTGACCATAATTCTATCCTCCTGATTCCTGCTTACAAGCAAAAACTAAAGCAGGAAGCACCAGTGACTCTGTCAATAAGAAAGTAGTCAGACGAAGCAGATGCTAAGCTACAGGACTGTTTTGCTAGCACAGACTGGAATATGTTCCGGGATTCTTCCGATGGCATTGAGGAGTACACCACATCAGTCACGGGCTTCATCAATAAGTGCAACGATGACGTCATCCCCACAGTTACCGTACGTACATACCTCAACCAGAAGCCATGGATTACAGGCAACATCCACATTGAGCTAAAGGGTAGAGCTGCCGCTTTCAAGGAGCAGGAATCTAACTCGGAAGCTTATAAGAAATCCCGTTATGCCCTCCGACGAACCATCAAACAGACAAAGCTTCAATACAGGACTAAGATTAAATTGTACTACACCGGCTCCGACACACGTCGGATATGGCAGGGCTTGCAAACTATTATAGACTACAAAGGGAAGAATATCCGCAATCTGCCCAGTGACACAAGCCTACCAGACGAGCTAAATTACTTCTATGCTCGTTTCGAGGCAAGTAACAATGAAGCATGCATGAGAGCATCAGCTGTTCTGGACGGCTGTGTAATCACGCTCTTCGTAGCCGAAGTGAGTAAGACCTTTGAACAGGTCAACATTCACAAGGTCACAGGGCCAGACGGATTACCAGGACGTGTACTCCGAGCATGCGATGACCAACTGGTGTCTTCACTGACATTTTCAACCTGTCCCTGACTGAGTCTGTAATACCAGCATTTTTCAAGCAGACTACCATAGTCCCTCTGCCCAAGAAGACTAAGGTAACCTGCCTAAATCACTAACGACCGTAGCACTCACGTCTGTAGCCATGAAGTGCTTTGAAAGGCTGGTCATGGTTCACATCAACACCATTATACCAGCAACCCTAGGCCCACTCCAATGTGAACGAAGAAGGCCCTACAAATTGTCTCCAGCCACTGTAGTCATAGATTGTTCTCTCTGCAACCGCATGGCAAGCGGTCCCGGATCGCCATGTTTAGGTCCAAATGGCTTCTTAAAAATTCTACCCCCAAGCCATAAGACTCCTGAACAGCTAATCAAAGGGCTACCCAGACCCCTATTTTACACTGCTGCTACTCTCTTTTTATTATCTATGCATAGTGACTTTAACTCTACCTACATGAACATATTACCTCAATTACCTCGATTAACCGGTACCCCTGCACATTGACTATATACCCACTGTATATAGCCTCGCTATTGTTATTTTACTGCTACTATTTAATTATTTGTTACTTTATTTTCTATTTTTTCTTAACACTTTTTTGTTCTTTAAAACTTCTTAAAGCATTGTTGGTTAAGGGCTTGTAAGTAACCATTTCCCTGTAAGGTGTTTCATTTCACTATACCTGTTGTATTCAGCGCAAGTGACAAATAACATTTATTTTATTTTAATCTATCTACATATCCATGGGTCTTTCTCTCTCTCTTTTGGAACATTTGAGGACAATGGAAAAATGGACACATAATGCACTGTCATGACGTGCCCCTTTTGGGTGAGGATCATAGCCCCCCCCCCCCCCCCCCCCCCCCCCCCTCTTTCTCTCCCACCACAGGTTTATAGCGGTCGTAAATACCGAAACTCGTTTCCTCACTCTGCCAAAATGAAAGTTTTGGAGTAAGGTAACCTCAAAAGATTGAATAATGTAACCATATTTCTGTATTCCAACCAGTTGAAACTGTCTGTGGGTTCTTAAAGAACAATCATGTCGAATGCCTTACTGATTTGTAATGTAACTAACAGAGCAGAACATCATAACTGTTTCTCTGAATGTGTACATTTCCCAGTTACCAGATTTACATCTAAATATTGTAGAACGTATATGATTAAATATGAAACTATTTGTGAGAAGATGAAATGTGATGTTAGCCTTCTAAATGAGAGATTTTTTTTTAATATAAAGTTTTAACTATAACTCAGTGACCACACCCCGTGAGCAGAGACATTTACATCGGCGTCATGGAACGCCCCCTTTTCTACTCCAGTATAAAACCCACATCCGACAAAATGTACAATAGACCAAAACATGCCGGGTTGCTGCCGGTGTGTGAAGTGGTTCTAGCTGTCACCTGAATAATGAACCATTGAGATCAGAAAACATGGCCCTGTCGCTACTGTCGTTACTCTGGAGTATAGTCACACACACACACACACACACACACACACACACACACACACACACACACACACACACACACACACACACACCGCCCCTCCTCCCTACCACACACACACCAATCATGGTAGTAAATCAGTGGCCAATCTCACTGCTAAATGTCCTCTAATTGGTTTCCATTTAGCCGATGTGAAGGAAAGGAACCAAGATGAAAGCCCATCCAATTTCCCCCCAGACAGAAATCTACTTCTGAATCATGATGTGTAACTGCTAGAATAGTCCATGTCTGCATCTCAAATGGCACCCTATTCCCTATATAGTGCACACATTTTCTGCAGAGGCGATAAGGAATAGTGTGCCATTTAGGATGCAGCTTTTCTGGATGCAATGCACCACCACTATGAAATGTGTGAGTGCTAGAATAGTACATGAGAGATGGATAAAATGCACCTTCACCATTACTTCCCATTGTTACAATAGACAGGAACAAGCTTAGCATGTCCATTTAGTCTACCCCACTTTCCATGTCCATTATCATACATATTGATGCTATAATGGAGTCACAATCTTAGCCAGGCTTTCCTTTAGAGATGAGGACTGGCCAAGAGCAATGCAATGTAATGAGATGGTGTGTGTGTGTGTGTGTGTGTGTGTGTGTGCGAGAGAGAGAGAGAGAGAGAGAGAGAGAGAGAGAGAGAGAGAGAGAGAGAGGGGAGGGGGATGAGAGGGAAAGAGAGGGAACGAGAGAGAGAGAGAGAGAGAGAGAGAGAGAGAGAGAGAGAGAGAGCACTGAGGGTATAGGGTGTACGTGTGTATTATTGATGGAGATATGTGACTTCGTCTTCTCCGACTTGTCTCTGGACTACATGATTAATGTGTTGTTTTTACATACCAAAATAGACCGCACCACTCATGTCATAGAGAATACAAAGAAGGAGGGAGGTAGAATAGGGAGAGAGAGAGAGAGAGAGAGACAGAGAGAGAGAGAGCAAGAGAGTGAGAGAGAGAGAGAGAGAAAGAGAGAGATAATGAAGTGAGAAAAATATGGAGAGAGAGATGAATGGAGCTATAGAAAGACTGTGAGCGATACAGCTAGAGAGGGGAGGAATGAGTGAGGGGAGAAGGGAGAAAGAGAGAGAAAGAGAGAGAGAGAGGCTGTTGATCGAATCCTAACCACTTTGGCAATAGCGTTTCTAACCTTGAGCAGTCATGTCAATTAAAGCAGACTTGAATTTATGAGCTGGGGATGGACAGAACGAGAGAAAAGAGGAGGAAAGAGGGAGGAGGGAGGGAAAGAGACTCTATTAAGCCTCAGCAGGAAATCACCGTGAGACAGAGGTCACTATATCTGCTGTCTTCTCCTCTTCCCTCTCTCTATCTCTTTTCTCCTCGCATCCTTTCTTCACTCCAGTGAAAGAAGCAAGGATTTAAACAACCGGGAAGCAGAGAAGCGAGGCAGAGGAGAGGCAGAGAAGCGAGGCAGAGGAGAGGCAGAGAAGCGAGGCAGAGGAGAGGCAGAGGAGAGGCAGAGAAGCAAGGCAGAGGAGAGGCAGAGAAGCAAGGCAGAAGAGAGGCAGAGAAGCGAGGCAGAGGAGAGGCAGAGAAGCAAGGCAGAGGAGAGGCAGAGAAGCAAGGCAGAGGAGAGGCAGAGAAGCAAGGCAGAGGGGAGGCAGAGAAGCGAGGCAGAGGAGAGGCAGAGAAGTGAGGCAGAGGAGAGGCAGAGAAGCGAGACGGAGGAGAGGCAGAGGAAAGGCAGAGAAGCAAGGCAGAGGAGAGGCAGAGAAGCAAGGCAGAGGAGAGGCAGAGAAGCGAGGCAGAGGGGAGGCAGAGAAGCGAGGCAGAGGAGAGGCAGAGAAGTGAGGCAGAGGAGAGGCAGAGAAGCGAGACGGAGGAGAGGCAGAGGAGAGGCAGAGAAGCAAGGCAGAGGAGAGGCAGAGAAGCAAGGCAGAGAAGCGAGGCAGAGGAGAGGCAGAGAAGCAAGGCAGAGAAGCAAGGTAGAGGAGAGGCAGAGAAGTGAGGCAGAGGAGAGGCAGAGAAGCGAGGAAGGGAATGAAATAATGAGAGGAGTAATTGAAACATGGATGAGAAAACTGTCAGCATCTAACTAGGGAGTCTGCGCCTCAGGTGGTGTGCTTGCCTGCATGCGTGTGTGTTACCAGTCTATTACAACTGATTTGGAGCTTTCGAACGTGAATTTGGAGAGCACAGTTTTCGTTCCCCTAATTAAAAAGTACCCAGAGGGGAAAGGAACATCTCCAAGAAGTATGAAACTTGTCATCCTCCCAACACACACACACACATACCGTCATCCACACACACACACACCAACTCCTACCTTCTCTCTCCCTTTTCCCAAATGTGTAGAGGCTTGCTAGAACTTTTCATAGCTTGGAAAAAGAGCTGACTAGGGAACACACCAAAACGTTCTAAAGAGGGTACTTTGGAACATGGTCACGTACAGCGAGTGTACGTGACCCCCCCCCCCCCTTTTGCCCTCAGAACAGCCTCAATTCGTCAGGGAATGGACCATACAAGGTGTTGAAAACATTCCACAGAGATGCTGGCCCATGTTGACTCCGATGCTTCCCACAGTTGTGTCAAGATGGCTGGATGTCCTTTGGGTGGTGGACCATTCTTGATACACACTGGAAACGGTTAAGTGTGAAAAACCCAGCAGCGTTGCAGTTCTTGACACAAACCGGTGCGCCTGGCACCTACTACCATACCCCTGTTCAAAGGCACTTTTTTTTTTACACATTGTTAATCATGCCTTGAGTACTTCCCAATAGGACCAACAGTTCATGGGAAAGGTGTAGAAGTAGGAAGACGTTGAGCGACACAAACAGACACCCACACACACACACAGACACACACACATAGACACACACACAAACACACACACAGACACACAACCCCCCCATAGTCAGCCAACTATCTACCACATAGACAGCACATTAGTAGCTCTACTTCTCAGTATACACCCCCACAGTTCCCTTTTAGTGTTTGGAACATGGCCGCCCTACAAACTCTGTCCATGGATCAGTGTGTGAACCCTCTACCCTCCTGCTGGTGGCATCAAAGCCTGGCCTCCACTTCCTCTGTTCAAAAGGACCCACACTGTAAACAATGAGGCCTCAGCCTCTCTGATTCTCTCTGAGACACACCGCGCAGCAGGATGGGAAAGTTTTGAAAAAAAGACAGGGCGAAATATTGACCCAGTTTGGTGAGGACACACATTGTTAGAGTTAGAGAGAGAGATCATGCACTCATGGGCTCCTGAGTTCTTCAGCAAAAAATATATTAATAGTTTGATAAATGTCGATAAACATACATTTTTCCCCCGCAATTACTTATATTTACTGTTCATTTTTTATAGTTTATTTTACCTTTGTTTATCCATTTCACTTGCTTTCCCATGCTAATAAAGCCCCTTGAATTGATTTTTTTGTGTGTGTGGTGTGTGTGTGTGTGTGTGTGTGTGTGTGTGTGTGTGTGTGTGTGTGTGTGTGTGTGTGTGTGTGTGTGTGTGTGTGTGTGTGTGTGTGTGTGTGTGTGTGTGTGTGTGTGTGTGTGTGTGTGTGTTAACTATACTAGTGTGGACCAGAAGTCCCCACGAGAATAGTAAACGATCAAAAATTTGACTAACTGGAAACATTTTGTTGGTCCCCACGAGGTCAAATGCTATTTCTAGGGAGTTTAGGGTTAAGGTTCAAAATGAGTGTTAGGGTTAAGGGTTAGGGTTAGGAGCTAGGGTTCGTTTTAGGGTTAGGAGCTAGGGTTAGGTTAGAGTTATGGTTAGGTTTCCGGGTTAAGATTAAAGGATAGGGAAAATAGGATGTTTCATGTGACTGAATTGTGTGTCCCCACAAGGTTAGTTGTGCAAGACTGTGTGTGTGTGTGTGTGTGTGTGTGTGTGTGTGTGTGTGTGTGTGTGTGTGTGTGTGTGTGTTAGATACTCACTCTACTGGGGGGTTGAGGTCATCAGCTTTGGTCTCAAAGAAGCGCAGCACCTCCTCACTCTGAGACAACTGAGGAGGGAGACGGACCAGAGCCTGAGGGAGAGAGAGAGAGAGAGAGAGAGAGAGAGAGAGAGAGAGAGATGGGGGGGGGAGAATAGGGGAAGGAGGGAGGGGGAGAGAGAGAGGGGGGGCGGGGAGGGAGGGAGAACATCCGTTGTAAGATACCATACAACGATGCACCACACAAAGCAGCTCTTGGAATGATGAACTACGGAGGATGCATTCCGACATCCATTTTACGTTCTACCTTTACAGTACACACAGTATAATCCTTAGCACAGAGTCTGGCTCCAATTCAATGGAAGATCATGTCAGCCTATTCCACTGAGGATGGACATCCATCTGTAATGGTCATGCTAAGTCACACTATTATAGGAACAGATCAATAGGAGCCAATGACAAGGTAGACAAGGTGGACATATAGTACTATATCTGAGATTGATGTTGAACAACATCCATATCATATTGATGGATTTATTTCACAGGGACAGTGCACAACTTCAAATGAATTAATATTCCATTGTTCACAAGAAGAGCAAATACCCGTCCGCACTCATATGCTCCTTTTCTAGTCATGTGTCATTGAGGAAGTGTATATTATAATAAAAGACAGCTAGTGATACAGATGGTTTGGCTCCAGCCTCTCACAATCCCTTGAGAGGGCCGTCTGTGTCATCACGATCCTTCTGTTGTTTGTCATGTGACAACAAACAGGAAGTAGTAAAGTTCAGATCAGAAGATGATGAGTGATAGACAGGCAGAACAATCTCTTAACATCTCCAAACATAAAACAAATTTTAAGACATATTAAGTAAATAAGATGACAAGCTATTTTCTTTTTTTTTTTAAACCTTTAAAAGTTGAGTAAGCAAGAATTTTGTCCACAAATGTACCAACATTTCTATTATGTAAATAGTTTATGATTAATGACTGCAATAATGTAGTTATTTTGTTAGATACTTCTCCCTATTAGCTCAAATGTTGTTTTTTTCCAAAGCCATTTTAGCTGTTGCACCAGCTTTTCGGTCCGAACAGATTCACAAATCATGGGAATTTGTCAAGCTATGCAGACGTTGACTCCCGAGGCATTTGTTCCGAGGCATGGGTTCTAGGCAACTTCCCTGCACTTGCCGGGGCAGGCCTGCTCCCTGCGTGGCTAAAGCCAGCATGAGAAACATGCTAACAAATGTGTGTGCTATGAAATGAAATAAACACTGCACTCTGACAGACAAAACGTATTTCCCTTATTCATGAGAGTGCTATTAAACAAAGCAAGGAAAGTTCATTTTAAAACGTGACATTAGCTTTGCTGGAATGTGCTGCTGTTTTAGGTAAACAATGAATCTGCTTCTGACATGACTGAAGGCATCTTTAAGTTGTGTTTGAGCATTTACATAAAGACTGGGCACGAGTATTTGGAGGTTATTAAAACGTATCATCAAAGTTGAGAGAAAGTCTTTCAAAATGTTTGATTTCACTGATTATAAGATGTGGCCTTGGACAATAAAGTCCACCCTTTTATCTGTGTTTTCGAGGCAGAAAACTGCACACCTTCCCTACTCCGGGAGTGCTAGAGCAGCTGTATTGTGTGTGTGTGACAGTCCAGCCCCCTTGTTTGTTTACATCCTTGGCCTTTGATACCATGGTGTGTGAAAAAGGGAGGTGGGGAGAGAAAGAGAGTGAGAGAGAGAGGGAGAGGGGGATGGAGTAAGTGAGAGAGAGAGAGAGAGAGAGAGAGAGAGAGAGAGAGAGAGAGAGGGAGTAAGTGTGTGTGACAGAGAGAGAGAGAGAGAGAGGGGGGAGTAAGTGTGTGTGTGAGAGAGAGAGAGAGAGAGAGAGAGAGAGAGAGAGAGAGAGAGAGAGAGAGAGAGAGAGAGAGAGAAATAACTTTTGTTAATTTTTTTATTGTTTATTTCACTTTTGTTTATTATCTATTTCACTTGCTTTGGCAATGTAAACATGTTTCCCATGCCAATAAACCACTTAAATTGAAATTTAATTGAGAGAGAGAGAGAGAGAGAGAGAGAGAGAGAGAGAGGTAGCAAGAGGAGGGAGAGAGAGAGGAGGAGAGGGGGTAGAGAGAGAGAGAGAGAGAGGGAGAGAGAGAGAGAGGGGGAGAGACGGGGCAGAGAGAGAGAAGCCTTGCTATTGAGAAAGGTTGCCGTAGGCAGACCTGGCTCTCAAGAGAAGAAAGGCTAGGGGCCTCCTGAGTGGTGCAGTGGTCTAAGGCACTGCATCACAGTGCTAGCTGTGCCACTAGAGACTCTGGGTTCAAGTCCAGGCTCTGTGGCAGCTGGGAGACCCATGGGGCGGCACACAATTGACCCAGTGTCGTCTGCATTAGGGGAGGGTTTGGCCAGCAGGGATGTCCTTGTCCCATCCCGCACGCTGTGGCGGGTGCACGCTGACACAGCCGCCAGGTGTACAGCGTTTCCTCCGACACATTGGTGCGGGCATTTTTTCAAGAAGCAGTGCGGCTTGGTTGGGTTATGTTTCGGAGGACACACGGCTCTCGAGCTTTGCCTCACTGTAAGGGAGTTGCAGCGATGAGGCAAGACTGTAACTACATATTGGGGAGAAAAATAGTTTTTTTTAAAAAGAGAGGACTGGTTATGTGCACACTGGTTATGTGCACACTGCCCACAAAATGAGGTGGAAACTAAAGCTGCACTAACTAACCTCCTGCAAAATGTATGACCATGTATGATGTATGATTACACAGACCCACAAAGAATTTGAAAACAAATCCAATTTAGATAAACTCCCATATCTATCTGTGCAATCACAGCAGCAAGATGACCTTCTGACCTGTTGCCAAAAGAAAAGGGTGAAGAACAAACTTTTACTTCAACTATTTGCCTATCGTTACATAGAGAAAATATGACATGTGAATTGTCTTCATTATTTTGGAACTTGTGTGAGTGTAATATTTCCTGTTCACTTTTTAGAGAGAGAGAGAGAGAGAGCAAGAGAGAGGCTTTATATATTATCTACCTCACTTGCTTTGGCAATGTTAACACATGTTTCCCATGCCAATGAAGCCCTTGAATTGAATTGAATTGAATTGAGAGAGAGAGAGAGAGAGAGAGAGAGAGAGAGAGAGAGAGAGAGAGAGAGAGAGACTAAACAAAGGGGAAACAATAAGAGCTTTTTTGAAGTCAGACTGCTGAATGACCAAAGGCTGAAGTTTTGGGGGAGTTTTAGAAAAGTTTCATTAAAATTAAATACCGAGGGCATAGCCTTTATCTATTTATCTTTATCTATTTATTTGAAAGAATGGGTCGCTTTTTAAAGTCTATCTTTTGTTGGGCACTCAGAAGTGTTCTTGTGTGTTCTAAACTAAACAGAACTAGGTCAAATCTCTTTCTAAAACTTCATTACCAGAATAAACCAAAGCCTTAGAGACCCATATCTATGACAATATGTTTTCAGACTAGCTAAGTATTTGAAAAACATTTCCTCGGTTGGGCCGTTTGCTAGCCTGGTAACTGCCCCTGAACATAGTAAACATATTTATTTTAAAACTCGGCAACAAGATGAGTTAAGAGACAAGACTGTATTGTATCAAGTATTTGCACAGAAATGTGCAACCGACAACACCATCTTATTGTGGTGCAAACTGGAAACCCCCCCAGTCAACACATGTACCCTTCTACACCCGTGTTTAACCTCACGCCTGAGGTGTTCGCTGACACGTGTGTCTGGTTACCATCTGTCACCCTTGACCTCTGACCCCTAAATCCCAATAGCATGTGACAGGGGGGAGCTCAAGTGGGACAGGAGGTTTACAGCGCGCGTGTGTGTGTGTGTGTGTGTGTGTGTGTGTGTGTGTGTGTGTGTGTGTGTGTGTGTGTGTGTGTGTGTGTGTGTGTGTGTGTGTGTGTGTGTGTGTGTGTGTGTGTGTGTGTTTTGACAGTAATGCCTCCTCGCTCACCCTGCAGTAGTCATCGATGAAACGTAGCCTCTTCATGGCCACATCACGCACATGACTCCGCCTGAACAGGATTTTACCTGAGGGAGGGACGGGGGAGGGAAAATGAGAGAGAGAGAGTAGATAGGAAGGGACACATTTTAGATGTTAGAGAGTGTAAAACCGTAATAAATTAAAGACCAGTACAATCCTGTCTCATCGCAGAGGACAATCCTTTAGTGTGTTTGTGTATTACCACAGGCTAACACCAGATGTCAGTAACACATGAAAGACTTCTGAACCACGACAATCTCACTCTCATACTCTCATAGTGAACGGTCTTGTCCTGCATGTCCCTCTTAACATATCAAATGAGATTTAAGCGCTTGGAGGTTATGTATCTAGTCTAACTCAGTGACTTCAAAGAAAAATGGCACCAGCCAATCAGAACGCCCCCTACTCCAGGGTATGCCGCGGTCCCTACAGTCCCACGGGAAGTGATCAAATTACCCTTCCTGTGAACTGAAGACACAGAGGATGAGGGGAAGAGCTGGGGACAGACTGTGTGCGTTCTGATTGCCAGCAATACTTTGAATGATGAATAGCAGAGGGATGATAGTGCAGTGCTGGAGTCTGACTACTGCCCTCTTAAACAGGTATCTCTTGCAAAAGAGGTGTTATATCTCGATGAGACTCTCCGTTCAAAATAAATGTTACAAAAGGTATGTAAACAGATGGAGGTGGAGGTTTGATTGACACCCAGGTGGCTTAATGTGAGGTGGGTTGGCGGGGTGGGGACTGCCTGACGACTCTGAATTCTTCCAATGCCATGTGTTGGCTACATACCTCAGCTTGAATTTGCCATCATAGAAGTTGTTTGTGGTGACGAGGCCTTTTGTACAAAACAAAGTCATCAGCGACGGGATCATCTCTAGCCAGAGTATCAAAACCAATGACCAATTTTCAAAAAAATTGGTTTACCCACATGTGATCTGGCTCGGGCCCAACCTATCGGTCTCTGGGACTGTGGCAACCTGGGGGCCAGCAGGGAGCTACAAATGAAGGAGCAGGACCTTGGTCAGCTCCAGAGGGCTTGCCAGGCCAAGGTGAGTCAGCACCATGGACACCTCTACAGCCACCAACTGGGGCTGGTGAATCAACACCAATATTACCCAGTCCAGGTGCTGCAACCAATTGGCACCTGGAATTGGTCCCACCTGTCCCTCGTTACTCAAAATGGGTATAAGTAGAGGTTCAGTCACTCGGGGGGTGTGGGCAGACAGGCAGAGGGTACGCCTAGTCCTCAGAAGAACCGGAGTGAGAATGAGAAGCGCCTCGATCAGACGCCTAAGAAGATACTAGGGGATGTTCGACTCTCTCTCTTCCTTTTCTTTGGCCCCAAAGGAAGAGGACCCATTCCCGGACAGCAGGCCACCCAGCGCAAGTTGAGAGCACGTATTGAAACCCCGGACTCATCGTTCTCTCTCTTGTTCATTAACACAGGCCGAGGAGCCGCCCCACCGGACACATAGTGACCCACCCTTTACCCACCCGTTACCGGAGAGGCCTTTCAGTTGTATTTCACCCCTCACCGTTCCCCCCAACCTATATAAAGAACAACATTTGTTTGAGCACCGATCAGACGGTCCGAATGTGTTCGCGTTCTAGAATGGTCGTGGAGGGGGAGTCAAGATCAGACTCAATGTGGAGAAGAAACAAATGTTCAGGGTGTGGCGTTTTGGCCGGGGCAATAAGTCTGGGTGGCCAGGCACGGGTAGGGAGAGGGCTGAGAGCACGTGGTCTCCATCAGGCTCTAAGAGAGCCTAACCAACATAAACAGTAAACAGACAGAAGCCTCTCACTCGCACAGCAGGAGTGTTGTCTCTCTCTCTGTTCCACCATCTCTTCCTCAATCTCTTTTTCCATTGTGTGTCTTTCACTCCCACATCAGACAGACACACACTGTCAGCACCTGCCTGCTGCTGCACCTCCGAGAGACAGTCAACTGGATGGACCGACTGATGAATAATGTATGAACGACACTAGGAGGGGCGTCGATACGAGCAGGATACTGACGCGGTGTAACTTCTTGCCTAGTCAGCGCTATTGGTGACTTGACTGTCATGGTGGTGTTCTGTCTGCCTCAAGTCAGACTGTACTTCCTTATAAACTCCAATAAGTCCCTATGGATAGTGTCATGTCATTAGATCTTATGGCCATATATGGCAAGGGATCGATTAGAGTGTTGGTCGGGTTCAATGTTAAGGGCCATGGGGTTGACAGGGGCTTTGCTTATCGGAGTGTGAAAGACTTTATAGATGTGGAGAGAAGAAGGAAAGGAAAGGAGAGAGGGAGAGAAAAATGATAGAGACTGACCTGGGAGAAATGATGGAGACTGACCTGGGGAAAATGATGGAGACTGACCTGGGAGAAATGATGGAGACTGACCTGGGAAAAATGATAGAGACTGACCTGGGAGAAATGATGGAGACTGACCTGGGAGAAATGATGGAGACTGACCTGGGAGAAATGATGGAGACCGACCTGGGAGAAATGATGGAGACTGACCTGGGAGAAATGATGGAGACTGACCTGGGAGAAATGATGGAGACTCACCTGGGAGAAATGGGATGATTCTCTTTTTGGGATCTTTCTGCCCTCCCTCGATTGGGAACTTGTCAAGAATCTGCATCTGTAAAGAGCAACACACAGAGACATTTTTGTATTAATTTAAGAGTGAGAGAACTATTTGGCAAACATTTACAAATGTACTTCAGCTCACTGAGGAATTGAATAGTGTTTCATTGAATTTCACTGAAAGAAACAGCTGGGCTCAGTATTTCAAATTCCCCGCCACTCCGATCACAACATCAGAGATTATATCATATATCATATCAAAGCTAGGACACATTTTAAATTCCCATTCGGACAAGGACAAACGCTGCATGGTGTTTTTCTGCTTGTGGTGGAGAGGAGTTAATGTGAGTCGATTTATTCATAAAGCCATCGTGGTACTAAGGGAGGAGAAGTGCTGACACCGGGGTTAGAGGGAACTGCGTGCACACACACACACACACACACACACACACACACACACACACACACACAGGGGGACTTTTTCCACACACCCACACAAACTGCAGAGGTCAGAGATGCCAGGCATTGTCGGCCATATTGTGTTTATCCAATTTCAACCCCTAAATAAATCATGCAAAAGGGGGGGATTAGGAAAAGTAAATGGGGCTGTGGGGGAAGAAGCCTATTCTGTCTGCAGCATATATATATACTGTAAGAAGAGAAGAGATAGAGAGAAAACGATAGGGGAAAAGTATGTGTGTGTGTGTGTGTGTGTGTGTGTGTGTGTGTGTGTGTGTGTGTGTGTGTGTGTGTGTGTGTGTGTGTGTGTGGAAGTGTGGAAGTATGTGTGTAAGCGTGTGTGGAAGTGGGCTGCTCATTTGACGGCTACATGGAACAGGCCTTTGCCGGCAAGCTGCTTAAATACCAGCCTCTCGCGGCACGCTTGGACAGCCTCGGGTAGAGGTGCAAGCTGGTGGTGCTTATATTTGGCAGCCTCTGCCACGTACACAGCCTTGCAGTGTGTGGACTCCAGATTGCGGGCCTGACAAAAACTAGGGCAAAGCAGTAGGCTGGATACTGCTCTGTTTCAGCTGTCCTGGGAAGCCTAGCTGTTTGGAGAAGGAGGTGCTATCTGAGTGCCATGCATACAGGAACCTTTGAAATGTTTGGAACTTTTTTTAATGTAAATCTGATTGGTGGATTCAAATAAAGTATTTATTGTGTGTGTGTGTGTGTGTGTGTGTGTATGTGTGTGTGTGTGTGTGTGTGTGTGTGTGTGTGTGTGTGTGTGTGTGTGTGTGTGTGTGTGTGTGTGTGTGTGTGTGCTTATGTATGCGGATGTGTGTGACAGAGAAAGAGAGACAGAAAAGCAGAGAGAGAAAGAGAGAGACCACACACCATAAATCTGGTGTGCATCAGGGCAGGGTAAAGACCCAGAGGAAGCAGGTGAATAAACAATCTAGCAGTACGGGGACGAGGGACAGGTCCAAACCCAGTTCTCTCTCTGTGTCTGGGTCAGAATACGTATACACACAGCCCCATGTTGACTGGGTTTCTCTTTCTCATAGAAATAGAATTACTAGAACAGAAATTCCCATTCAAATCAATGGGTCTGTGACGGGTGGGCCGGCGGTATTTGTATGCTTTGTCTTCCCTGACAGGGACCGCAGCTCAGTTCAGTCTTGTTTCGCTCTCACATGGGAAAACTCTATATGCCTTGTCCCAGTGGAGGGGTTGGTCTTCCTGTGGGTAAGCTGCTGTGGTGGTCCACTCTGTTCTGAAGGCAACCTTGGTGGTTTGACTGCTTGAGCCAAACAACTAAGACCAGCTTAACATAAAACTTTTTCTGACCAAAATGTAGCTGCGAGGGAGACGTAGGTAGCAGTAGCTAATAGGTAGCAATGGGAATTAGTATCTTATAACTAGGAGTTACTGTCTCACAGTAAAAGTGTGTCAACAAAGCCTAAAGAGGTAAGGAGGAAGAAGAGGTACTTGACAGTTTACTGTGAAGTTCCTGTGCTGCTGTGTAGGTGTTGTAAATTGAGGGCTAGAATCACTAAAGAAAAACTTGCTGAGACCATACAGGACATAATCCAGCTGTTGTCTGATTCAATTGAACAAAGAGTTTACTGACTTGCCTAATTTCCTCAATCAACATACTGAATCAAGTTAGCTGTCTTCCCTCTGTTTTTTAGTGGTTCGATCCAAATGATCCTAGTTGGCCTCGTTGGACCAAGTTCAAAACCTGTAGATGTTTTTAAAAATTTCCGCCAATTGCCGTTCCTCTTCCCTCACCCTAAAATACCCAGATCTCTCCCTTTCCTCTCCCTATCTCTCCTCCTCCCCCTGGACAGTCTCCTGGCTCTCGGAGATGCGTTTTCCCCATCCCATCGGGAAATGTGGGACCACAGAAAAATTTTGTCTCTCTGAACAGGGGCGAGGGGCGCTAATTCCGGCACCACCAAAACAGGTGGGAATAAAAATCCCCGGACGATATGGAGAAGAAAAAAGAACACGAGAACGCAGCCTCATTCAGAACAATAGTCCCAGTCGGTATTTACGGAATTATACGACATTCTCCTCGACAACGCCCAACAATTTACCCCCACTGTATAAGAGGCAACTTCGTTTTCAATTTTTCTTTTGCTATACAGAAATAACAAAACATGCAGAAAAGCTGCTGTGTTGTTTAATGTAACCCGGTCAAAAATAATCCCGACCTACGGTTCGTAATGCCCCCTCTTGTAGGGAAATAGAGCCTGCTAGATGAGCCCTGTGCTGTGGCTTCGGGCTAATTGGCGTTGGAGAGTGGGGAATGTGGGGTCCTCGTGTCCAAGTAGGCTACACGTACCTATGTCTGTGGGAAAACATCTCATCACAGGTAAGACATTTAACTTGCTTGGTGTTAAGGTAAACAATGTAAAGCATACGGGATCTGTAAAATGTATATAGGTTCAGAACTCTTGTGAAATAGCACAGTTACAAATAGAAATCAAACTGGATGGACATCAGAAATACAGGAAGGACTAAAAACAAACAAGAGAGAACTATTGTAAAGTAGACTGTGTCTGTAGAGTGTGTATAATATGTATGGATTGAAGGTAGAAGCAGAAGTGTTTATTAGTTTACTCCAATTGGGGGATCGGCGGAAGGGTTTGCGGGGAATAACAATAAAGGTATATTCTTAAAAAAGAGTATGTATGTCTATATAGGTATGTGTATGTATATATGTGTATATGTATTCATGCGTGTATGGATATATATATATATTTACCCCAAAAATATGGGGGATTGGAAATGATGCAGACAATTACATTGGAAGCAACATTGTTTCCGCAATATTAAGCTGATCCACCCCTTAAAATAAAATAGAAATGTAATTTTAAAATTTTAATTTAAAAAAAAACTTGCTTGGTGTTGTCCGTTTGTAACTCCACTCATTACTTGTAGCTGTATAGTCCATTTATTTGTGTTGTTGGTCTTGGCTAATTAGCTAGCACTCACGCTGCTAGCACCGTCATGAAAAGGGGCGAGAGGGAAGCCCTACAATATTATGTTTCTCTAAGTAGTGACAACGCTCGGGAGCAGGCAATGTTGAAAAGTCATCTTTAGACATCTTGTACTTCTCTCAAATGTATTTTTGTAATTGAATAAAACAAGTGGACAACACAAAAAATTGCATCTGAAAAAGGTCAAGTTTTTGCTGTGAGCCAATGGGGTAACCTAGGTAACCACAGGTTGTTTCCCCCACAGGCGAGCAGGGCCACAACGTTCTATCTAATACCAACTGGGACTATGGCTGTAGCTACTACTTCTCAGACCTGACTCTGTCTCCTTGGTAACCAGCCTAGAGAGAATGAGTGTGAGTGTTCTGAAGCATTCTGATTGGATAAGACTGTGAGGCTCTGGACCACTATTAGAGGAGTCAGGTCGGGGAAAAAAGAGACAAACAGAACATGTTTCTTTACCTCTATTTTCAGTGAGTATCTCTAAGAATTCTATCCCTACATCATCTCTGCTATGAGCACTTATCATTATTGCTGCATTCACATGCTAGTCGGGGAAAAAAACGGAAACTCCGAAATGTCCGACTTGCTAACTGGTTGAACGTCTATAACTACAACCAGTTAGCAAGACGTACATTTCTGAGTTCCCTAGTCAAATCAAATCAAATGTTATTGGTCGCATAAAGACATTTAGAACCCTAGCTTCAACAGTTCCAACTAGCACGTGAACCCGGCACTGCTGGCGAAATCCGAGGTGCACTGTAACAAGGCGTTGGTGTTGGAAATGTGCTTTGAATATGGATAACATTGTAGGCTACGGCCCACAGCTGCAGCAGGCCCCTCTTCATATCATGCACAGTGGCTTATAATAGGCACGCCATATATGGAGTTGTGGGAATGAGTTGGGATTTAAGTTAAAGTGTCCGCTGTGTATTGGAGAGAGAGAGTTTGAGCGAGAGAGAACGAGAGAGAAAGAGAGAGCGAGCGAGAGAGGAGAGAGAGAAAAGAGGGAGGGAGAGAGAGAGAAAGAGAGAGAGAGCGAGAGAGAGAGAGAGAAAAAGAGGGAGGGAGAGAGAGAGGAGATAGAGAGGGAGAGAAAGAGAGAGGAGAGAGAAAGAGAGGGAGAGAAAGAGGGGGAGAGAGGAGAGAGATGGAGAGAAAAGAGAGAGACAGGAAGACAAAGAGAGAGAGGAGAGTGAAAGAGAGACAGGAGAGAGAGAGGAGAGAGATGAGCTATGTACAGTGTTCTGATAATATAACATATTTTATAATATAATATATAATAATATATAATATATTTTTCTTATATCCTTTTTAAACCTTTTTGAGTGCAATGTTTACTGTTTACTATTTCTAATAGTTTTTTGTTGATGTTTTTGTTAAATCTGTTTCTTCTCACTTTTTCTTCTCACTTTTGTTTATTCACTTGCTTTGGCAATATAAACATTACATTTCCCATTCCAAAAAAGCCCCTTTGAATTGAATCAAATTGAGAGAGAGAGAGAGAGAGAGAGAGAGAGAGCTCATGGACACGCTTCACTTCCTGCTTCACTTCATGTGACCTGTGAAGAGTGACTCAAGAGGATCTACCCCTGGTTGAACCACACATTTGACAGAGCTCAGTGACAGAACACACAGTCACACACAGATAGACGCACAAGCACACAAAGACACACGCACACACTTGGCAGCTCCCCACTTATGAAACAAACTCACGACCCACATAACACTGAAGAACCATGGGATCCCACCATTTCCACGGTAATGATCACATGGTCCGACTGAGAATCAAACCAACTCTAAACAATCAGCAGCAGTCAGGTTGACTCAGTGTAGTGTCAACATAGTGAGTCTTTGCAGCTTGTAATGGTGGGCGGAGGCGGATTCATTTATTTCCTGGGTCTGCGGCCCAAATGGTACACTACTCCCTATGCTGTACATTGCACTGCTTTTGACCAGAGCCTTTTGGGCCCTGGTCAAACGTGGTGCACTATAGAGGGAATAGGGTGCCGTGTGAGATGCAGCCCTGGACTCTCTCTCTCTCTAGCAACTCGCTTTAATCCACTAATTACAAGACATGTTGGTGTAAACAAGGCAGGAAATGAAAGGGGGCTGAAGGGGGAGGGAGGGAAGGGTTCAAACTAATTGATATTCTGCCTGTCTAGTATTGCCAGAACAGAACGCAGGTTCTTCCCTTATTCCTTCTTAATCCTACCACTACTCGCCTGGTCCCAGATCAGTTTGTGCTATCTTGTGATATTGACCATGTGAGTTAGGCAAGACAGCACGAACAGATCTGGGACCAGGCTATACCACTCCAGCGCTATCCACACAAAAGACAGAGCGACTGAGGAGACGAATGGACAACATGAATCAAGTCTGGACACGCATTAGTGGCCCGAGGTATCGAGTTTCTAGAGACAGATGTCTGGATTCGGGGGAACAGGGGTTAGCGAATAGCGAGCTAGTGCTCCTTCCAACCACAATCATTCACAGTTGCAGCTCTATATATAAATTGGGACCTTGGCATTCGATCTCGACAAATCACAGCTCGGTGCCTCCAGGTGTCTTGATGGAACATGTATTAACCCATTTCAGAAGGGGGTGAGGTGATGTATGGATTCGAGTTTCTGGAGAAATTGGCTATATTCTGGTAAAGTCAATGGGGAGTGTTGTTAGGTTGTAACCCTGTAGGTTCCACTTGAAGCTCCCCAGTCCCAAGGCAACAGGTGCTGGGATGTGGTCACGTCCATCATAGCTCCAGCTCTCCTCTTCCAGCTTCCAGACTCCAGATCCGGCCTTGGCCTGGAACAAGACTCCAGGGAAAGGCTATGGAAGTCTTAGGAAGCCCATCATCATCATACCATGGATTGGAACGGGAATGGGATCCAGGGATTGGAACGGGAATGGGATCCGGGGGTTGGAATTTCAAGCTTACTGTGTATCCCAAGGCTTGGTGCCGTAGTTTTGGGGCTGGTCATTAACACGCTTTTGTAGGCTTTATTACACAACCGTGGGAACTGGAAAGACCCAATGGATCTTTGGGTCTAGATCTGTACACTATAACACACAGGTGAACTCTTGTCTTGCGGTTGTTCTACGTTCCCGCAGTGCTCGAGAAAGCATGAGCCCATGGGATGAAAGAACGCGAGAGAAACACTGGAAATTCCCATCATAGTACATTACTTAAATACTGTGGGAAACAAAACCAGTATCATGTCTCACTCTCTTAGTGTGAGAAGGTTGGCACTCTAGACAAGGGGTCTGATATCAATGTAGTTATGGCAGTAAATGTTGCCGTCAATCCTGAAAGCTTTGACGGTAGTTTTCCAGTAACCCTGCCACCCTCTTCCTGACCACAACTAACTCTACCCTTGATTCAGAACAACCTCTACTTCTGTGGCCAGTGGGCACAAACCCCACCAAAGCACAAAGAACATGGCTTCAGGTTACCAACTGCAGCTTCCTGCTTCAGTTAAAGGTAGAAAAATAGGCCAGCCAGCAGAGAGAGAGAGAGAGAGAGAGAGAGAGAGAGAGAGAGAGAGAGAGAGAGAGAGAGAGAGAGAGAGAGAGAGAGAGAGAGAGAGAGAGAGAGAGAGAGAGAGAGAGAGAGAGAGAGAGAGAGAGAGAGAGAGAGAGAGAGAGAGAGAGAGAGAGAGAGAGAGAGAGAGAGAGAGAGAGAGAGAGAGAGAGAGAGAGAGAGAGAGAGAGAGAGCCCTCTAACAGTACCTAAATTAGCCTAGCGCTCAGCCAACATTCTCAGAGTTTCCATGCTTGGAATCGGGACAAACTTTGAGCCACGTGGCCAGACCACAAGCCCAGAGAGAGAGGCAGCAGGAAGGGATGCCAGCGCCCCTGGTGTGTGCCCCGTACGCTCTGCCCGCGCTCCCAAGGGCGTGGAGGGGAAATGAGACTCCTGACAGAGATTGCATTTTTCTCCTTTCCACAAAAAAAAAAAAACAGGGTTATTTCAGGTCTATTTCATTATAAGACAATATAGTTCAAATGAAAAGTGGGGCAGAGTTGAGAATCTGGTCATAGGACACGGTTGAGAATGCCAGCTGCTGTCTTGAACATGATTTCCGGCAAAATACTTTTGAGGCAAACCTTTATAAATGAAGGTTTAATGAAAAGTAGTGTTTTTGTCGCTCTATTTCTAAAAAGGGATTTTGTATCTGAACTGAAGATCTTTCCTCAAAGCTCCTCCTGCCTATCCCCATCAGATGTAATCCGATTGAGGGGGAAAGCCAGAGAGAGAGGAGAGAGGGTGAAATTGGATCATCTGTAATATAAAGATTGGCTGGGTAATTGGGATGAGCAGCAGCAATACATCACACGCACACAAATCCTCACAAGACCACCATCCTCAAAAGTCTCTAGCCCCTAGCTGTGCGAAAGCTAATGCATTTGACCTGTAGGTGGAGTGGGCCTCGGATTAGTTGAGAATTCGCCCTCCATTAAGAGCAAAACAAGAAAGGAAAGAGACAGAAACGAGGAAGAAAGACAGAGAGAGAGAGAGAGAGAGAGAGAGAGAGAGAGAGAGAGAGAGAGAGAGAGAGAGAGAGAGAGAGAGAGAGAGAGAGAGAGAGAGAGAGAGAGAGACAGCCGGATTATAATTAACGGTGTGAACCACTGTGTGAGAAGCCAGGTTCAGGGCCGTTCCAGGCTGACGAGGTAGTGATGAGAAGCCGTGTACTGACAGACAGACAGGACTGCTGTTGACTGAACCGTTGTTCATTAACACTAACCAAGGGTTCGGCTGGAGAGGAGCTATAGCTATTACAATGGCATAGAAGGACACCCGGTCCACTAACCAATGCTACCTATAGCTAAGGAGGATAGGATACCAGGGAATTGGCATGAGACACGTCATACAGAGGTCCTTCGTGGTTTTATAGTTTGTGTGCCTTTCAGAGGGAGAACGGGCACGACAAAACATTTTAAGTGCCTTTGAACGGGGTATGGTAGAAGGTACCAGGCGCACCGGTTTGTGTCAAGAACTGCAGCGCTGCTGGGTTTTTAACGCTCAACAGTTTCCTGTGTGTATCAAGAATGGTTCACCACCCAAAGGACATCCAGCCAACTTGTCACAACTGTGGGAAGCGTTAGGAGTCAACATGGGCCAGCATCCCCTGTGGAACGCATCCGACAACTGAGTCAATGCCCTGACGAATTGAGGCTGTTCTGAGGGCAAAGGGAGAGTGTATTAGGGCGCTGTTCCTAATGTGCTGTGCACTCAGTACATGTGATCGTATTCAAATGTCAAGCAAGGTTTGAAATTATTATGTTTTAGTCAAATATTATATATTTTTGGGCTTCTTGCGGTCAATTTGCTGTCTACAAATGATTTGTAATTATGTTCAGGCCCCCCAACCAGTCGATGATCCCTGCTCTAGAGTATTGTACCTGTAGCCTATATGGGTAACCTTTACCCTGATCAGGAAAGTTCCACAGAACCCTATTAATGTATGGGTATGTATTCTATATCCTGTAAGCCACATTATCTGAGGTGTCGCTGTAAATGTAACCCTGCTATTTCATACTATGCTCAGATGTCACTGACACAACAGTACTATTTCTCCAACCAACCTTCAACTCTGTGTAATGTCTATCCACTGCGACCGCCCTGCAAACTAAAAACAGTTTACACATTGTGTTCTCGGACAAAGAGATGTACCTTCCTTCAATCAAAAAACGTATTATTTATAAAAATCCAAAGGACATTTCTATGAAACCTTGAACGACTCCACTCTGCAAGCCATAGCACTAGCTATTGATGTTTAAGGGAAAAACCTTTCAAGTGTTTTTATCGACTGAGACTCCCCCTCAGCCTGAGAAGACCTTGAGTTGAACAGGAGGCCTGTAATTATATATATATATATAGAGAGAGAGAGAGAGAGAGAGAGAGAGAGAGAGAGAGAGAGAGAGAGAAGAAAGAGAGAGAGAGAGAGAGAGAGAGAGCTACAGACAAAGTCTTTCAGTGGCCATATGTCTTCTGATAACAGGTGGTTAGATGGGAGAAGTAAACAGGAAAGAGCTGTTGGCCCGGTGCAAGGCATTGGAAATATTTGACTAGATGAAAAGAGTGTTGGAGGGCAATGAGAGACTGGAGTGTGAAACTGACAGACAGGCACACAGTGGTGTACATACTGTACATGTTATGCACACACACACACACACCTATACTGTATAAAGATAGAAACATGCAAACAGGCAAGGATTCTCTCTGCCATACATATATGCATGCACACACACACACACACACACACACACACACACACACACACACACACACACACACACACACACACACACACACACACACACACACACACACACACACACACACACACACAGTCTTATTCCTGGCACTTCTTAATTGGGAGCTGCTAAAAATGTAACTGTCAAAGGGGATCCTCCATTTGCTAATATCACATTTCTGGATTGACTGACTCCAACCACTGCTGTTTTGTGTGCGTGCACACACACACACACGCACACACACACACACACACACACACACACACACACACACACACACACACACACACACACACACACACACACAATGACTTCCAGTCCTTGACAAGGGGCTCTCAACCTCTTCACAGAGAACACAAAGCAGTCACACTGAAGTCTCCTTCTCCTCCACACACGTACAGAGTAGAGAAACACTAGTGCTGCTAACCTAAACAACGAAGGCTAGGTGGGTCTCTCTCTCCTCTCTCTTTCTTTCCCTCCAGCCCTCCCTCTCACTCTCTCTCTCTCCTTCCCCCTAAACGCACCTCAGCTCAGTCACTCCTCAGCTCAGTCACTCCTCAGCTCAGTCACTCCTCAGCTCAGTCACTCCTCAGCTCAGTCACTCCTCAGCTCAGTCACTCCTCAGCTTAGCCACTCCTCAGCTTAGTCACTCCTCAGCTTAGTCACTCCTCAGCTTAGCCACTCCTCAGCTCAGTCACTCCTCAGCTTAGTCACTCCTCAGCTTAGTCACTCCTCAGCTTAGTCACTCCTCAGCTTAGTCACTCCTCAGTTTAGCCACTCCTCAGCTTAGTCACTCCACAGCATAGCCACTCCTCAGCATAGCCACTCCTCAGCTTAGCCACAGTGTGAGCTTTGGGCCATGATGAAACGTCCCACAAACAGACTGCACTCCGTTTATTCATCCTAAATTTAGCTCTCTCTCCTAATCCCTTGCGCCAAGGCTGTGGGAAACGGCTACATATTTCCCCCTCCGTATTTCCCCCTCCGTCCCAACCTGAGCGAAGGCCCTGAGCCAGTCTGTCCTGTGAAGTGCCCAATTGTACGCCAGCGGCGCTAAGCACGAAGCACAAGAATAGTGCCTGTGTCTGACGTGTAGGTGTCTTTCCTGTCCCGCAGGTGAAAAACACTCTCTCCAATCTGGGCCTCTCTCCTCCATCGTGGTTGTGCAAGACTCCAACACCATCATCAAGTTTGCTGACGACGCGATGACGATGAGGCAGCCTATAGGGAGGAGGGCAGACACCTGGCGGTGCGGTGCCAGGACAACCACCTCTCCCTCAACGTCAGCAAGACAAAGGAGCTGGTCGTGGACGACAGGAAACGGAGGGCCGAGCACGCCCCCATCCACATCGAAGGGGCTGTAGCGGAGCGGGTTGACAGCTTCAAGTTCCTCTGTGTCCACGTCACTAAGGATCGATCATGGGTCCGTACACACCCACACAGTTGTGAAGAAGGCACGACAGCTCCTACCCCCAGGCCATAAGACTTCTAAACAAGACTGCTAAATAGCTCATCAAATAGCAACCCACACTACCTGTATTGACCCGTTTTTGCACTAACTCTCTTGCACTGACTCTACGCACACACAGTGGACTCTACCCACACACTCACACATACTTACACTGACACTCCAACACACACATAACATGCACACAGATGCATACTGACGGCACACACACACACTTTCACACTCACCACATACGCTGCTGCTGCTACTGTCTATTATCTATCCTGTTGTCTGGTCACTTTAACCCTACCTACAGTTGAAGTCGGAAGTTTACATACAGAGCTGGTGTAACAACTTTTCTATGGGAATGAGGTCAGGGCTTGAGATGGCCACTCTAATACATTGACTTTGTTGTCCTTAAACCATTTTGCCACAACTTTGGAAGTATGCTTGAGGTCATTGTCCATTTGGAAGACCCATTTGCGAACAAGCTTTAACTTCCTGACTCATGTCTTGAGATGTTGCTTCAATATATCCACATAATTTTCCTTTCTCATGAAGCCATCTATTTTGTGAAGTGCACCAGTCCCTCCTGCGGCAAAGCACCCCACAACATGATGCTGCCAGCCCCGTGCTTCACGTTTGGGATGGTGTTCTTCGGCTTGCAATTTTCCCATTTTTCCTCCAAACATAACGATGGTCATTATGGCCAAACAGTTCTATTTTTGTTTCATCAGGCAAGAGGACAAACCATAGTCTGGATTTTTAATGGCGGTTTTGGAGCAGTGGCTTCTTCCTTGCTGAGCAGCCTCTCAGGTTATGTTGATAAAGGACTCGTTTTACCGTCTATATAGATACTTTTGTATCTGTTTCCTCCAGCATTTTCACAAGGTCCTTTGCTGTTGTTCTGGGATTGATTTGCACTTTTCGCACCAAAGTACGTTCATCTCTAGGAGACAGAATGCATCTCCTTCCTGAGGGGTATGACGGCCTCGTGGTCCCACGGTGTTTGCACTTGCGTACTATTGTTTGTACAGATGAACGTGGTACCTTCAGGCATTTGGAAATTGCTCCCAAGGATGTACCAGACTTGTGGAGGTCTCTCGTTTTTTTTTTTTTTTGAGGTCTTGGCTGATTTCGTTTGATTTTCCCATGATGTCAAGCAAAGAGGCACTGAGTTTGAAGATAGGCCTTGAAATACATCCACGGGTACACCTCCAATTGACTCAAATGATGTAAATTAGCCTATCAGAAGCTTCTAAAGCCATGACATCATTTTCTGGAATTTTCCAAGCTGTTTAAAGGCACAGTCAACTTAGTGTATGTAAACCTCTGACCCACTGGAATTGTGATACAGTGAATTATAAGTGAAATAACCTGTCTGTAAACAATTGTTGGAAAAACGACTTGTGTCATGCACAAAGTCCTAACCAACTTGCTAAAACTATAGTTTGTTAACAAGAAATTTGTGGAGTGGTTGAAAAACGAGTTTTAATGACTCCAACCTAAGTGTATGTAAACTTCTGACTTCAACTGACTCAATTACCTCGTACCCCTGCACAGTGACTCGGTTCTGGTACTCTCTGTATATAGTCATGTTTATATATTTATATTTACATACTAATATTCCATCCCTTTAGATTTATGTGTATTATGTAGTTGTTGGGGAATTGTTATATTACTTGTGAGACATTACTGCACTGTCGGAACTAGAAGCACAAGCATTTCACTACACTCGCATTAATATATACTAACCATGTGTATGTGACCAATAACATTTGATTTGATTTGTTATTTTTACCCGTTATTGTTATTCGTTATTCACAGTGTTTTTAGTGTCACTATTTCTATTTCCTTTTTTCTAATTTTGAAAATATTTAACTCTGCATTGTTGGAAAAGAACCCGTGCGTAAGCATTTCACTGTCAGCCTACAGCCGCTGTTTACGAAGCATGTGACAATTCGATTTGATCCCTCTCCATCTCCATCTCGCTCTATCTCCCTATGTGTCTCTCTCTCTCCCTTCCTCCCTCCCTCTTTCTCCACTCTGGGCTCATAAAGTAGTCCTTTATTCCTGACCCTAGACAATGGGAACCCTTGTAGCCCAGCCGAGCCTTGCCTAGCGCAGCAGCACAGTACAGAACATCCAAAGAGCACCGACAAGGACGAGAGGGCCGAGAGGAACGAGGGGGCCGAGAGGAACGAGGGGGCCGAGGGAGCTGAAGCTATTCAGCCGTCCATCCTTGGAGATGCCATATCAATAATGCTGTGTGGTCTAGATGTGAGTCAATCAAAGAGTCCTCGGTCCGAGGGTAAGGGATTCTACTTTTGGGCGACCTTCGTTTTCAAAGCTCTGGCAGAGGGATACTGTATAATTTACTGAGCGGAGTTGAATTGAATATGGGCTGCCTCGGTCCTGGCTACACAGTAGGCTTTTGTGACTGTTTTTCAAAGGGCATAACATACATCAACTATGCAAGTGGAATTTGACGGCGTAAGTGGAACGCAAGGCAAAATATGTGAATATCCATTTGTTTTTTTATCAATAAACAATCTCAAATATTCAACAGGAGAAAGATTTGTCAAACTTCAGTAGCATTAGCATCCCGAAACCTAAAGATTCCGTCAGAAGCCATGGTCAGTCAGAGAGACTTGCGAACAGAGGAAAGAGAGGGATGTGGAGAGGAATACAGAATGGAGGAGAGCCTCATAAAAACATCAGTCAGTCTGTTAGTTCCCTCCTTCAGAAGAAGGGTTTCAAAAAAAATACCCGCCTTGTGCCAGACTGAAGGACACAGGCCCATTCACAGATCCCTCAGAGGTTCCTCAAATGACAGGGGCTACTCATCAATTAGGGAAGGGACTTTTTCCTAACTGGGAAAAACTCCACGTACAAATCACAACCTAAACTAAAACTTGCGAGTGTTGATATGTTGAAGATATATGTCAGATTAAAAGGGTTTTCAGTGTCACTATTACTATTAAGTTGGTATAAGAAGCAATAGAAGCTCCCATAAATGTCTTTGGCCTTCCCAGTGCCCATGGGCACACTTAGTTCCTGTTCCAACTGGTTTCCTTTCAGACGCCTGGAAACAGAGTAGTCGACTAACTGGTCATAACTTGAACATAAGTAGAGAGTCACTATATTAACATGACTGTAGACAAGCCAGGACGGTCCAGTCATGTGCCTGACTAGTACTAATGACTCGGATGAGTTGTTTTGTAATCAACAGGATGTGGGAAGGTACAGAAATAAGTTTGAGAGCAATGGAAGGTAAAATTTTCCACTGATTTACATTACTACACTACTTATTTACACTACATATTAAGTAGTTAGAAGTGTTTACTAAATATATCAAGTCAAGCTGAGGTAAGTATAAAGTGTTGGAGTGAGTGTGTTTTTTCTGAAAAAAAAAAGTATATTCTTCCTCTTGGCACTGATTGTGTCATTTCATTCACACTCCCCCCAGAACAGTCCCTCTTCCTTTCTTTCTTTCCTTGCACCTAATCTCACCCCTCTCTTTCCATCCCGTGCCTTGTTGTTAGATAGGACCTGTCCACTTCTCAGGTGAAGTGAGAGAAAAATCTATCTTTCAACTCTGGCCTCACGTAACCCAAACTGAACTACTGAAGAGGAACAATAGAGAAAAGACAGAGACAAAGAAGGAGAGAGAGAGAGAGAGAGAGGGAGAGAGAGAGATAGATAAATAAGGAAGGAGAGAGAGAGAGAGAGAGAGAGAGAGAGATAGAGAAATAAGGAAGGAGAGAGAGAGAGAGAGAGAGAGAGAGAGAGAGAGAGAGAGAGAGAGAGAGAGAGAGAAATAAGGAAGGAGAGAGAGAGATAGAGAGAGAGAGGTAAGTTCCACAAATCTGTGAACGAGAAGGGCCTTCTATGCCATCAAAAGGAACATAAAATTCGACACACCAATTAGGATCTGGCTAAAAATACTTAATACAGTCATAGAATGCATTGCCCTTTATGGTTGTGAGGTCTGGGGTCCGCTCACCAACCAAGATTTCACAAATTGAGACTGCATGCAGAATTCTGCAAAAATATCTTCTGTGTACAACGTAAAACACCAGATAATGCATGCAGAGCAGAATTAGGCTGATACCCACTAATTATCCAAATCCAGAAAAGAGACGTTAAATTCTACAACCACCTAAAAGGAAGACCTTCCACAACAAAGTCATCACATACTGAGAGATGAACCTGGAGAAGAGTCCCCTAAGCAAGCTGGTCCTGGGGCTCTGTTCACAAACACAAACAGACACCACAGAGTCCCAGCACAGCAACACAATTAGACCCAACCAAATCATGAGAAAACAAAAAGATAATTATTACACATTGGAAAGAATTAACAAAAAAAACAGATCAAACTAGAATGCTATTTGGCCCTAAACAGAGAATACACAGTGGCAGAATACCTGCCCACTGTGACTGACCCAAAATGAAGGAAAGGTTGACTATGTACAGACTCAGTGAGTATAGTCTTGGTATTGAGAACGGTAGACATGGCTCTCAAGAGAAGACAGGCTATGTGCACACTGCCCACAAAATGAGGTGGAAACTGAGCTGCACTTCCTAACCTCCTGCCCAATGTATGACCATATTAGAGAGACATATTTCCCTCAGATTACACAGATCCACAAAGAATTTAAAAAACAAATCTAATTGTGATAAACTATTGGGTGAAATTCCACAGTGTGCCATCACAGCAGCAATGTTTGTGACCTATTTCCTCAAGAAAAGGGCAACCAGTGAAGAACAAACACCATTGTAAATACAACCCATATTTATGTTGATTTATTTTCCCTTTTGTACTTTAACTATTTGCACATTGTTGCAACACTGTATGTAGACGTAATATAACATTTGAAATGTATTTATGCTTTTGGAACTTTTGTGAGTGTAATGTTTACTGTTAATTTATTGTTTATTTCACTTCTGTTTATTATCTATTTCACTTGCTTTGGCAATGTAAACATATGGTTCCCATGCCAAGAAACCCCTTAAATTGAGAGAGATCAATAAATAAAAGATTTTAAAAAGAAAGAGAGCAAGAGTGGGAAAGCGAGAGAGAGAGTGAGCCAGAGAAGAGAGAGAGAGCGAGAGCAATAAATAAAAGCGAGAGAGCGAGAGAAAGCGAGAGAGAGAGAGATAAATAAAAGCGAGAGAGCGAGAGAGAGAGAGATAAATAAAAGAGAAAGACAGACAGAGAAAAGAGATGAGAGAGGAGAGATAATTAAAGAAAGAAAGAGAGAGACCAACCCTTTCCTTGAAGCTGAGAAATTGGGGGGAAATAATCCAAATGATGAAGTAGGATATGGTTCCCTGTTGTGAGATTCTAGTATCATTTCAAATGAATAGTCTCTCTATCACCAGTTAATAGCTTCTTCTCTGCATTGGCAACACACACACACACACACACACACACACACACACACACACACACACACACACACACAGGAACACACACAGGAACACACACACAAAGACTACAGTGGGCACCCACTAGCACTAATATATATCCTGTTACCAGTGCCTTAATGCATTCATAAACTCACCGAGTTAGAAAACACATTACAGTGTACTCTAAATGCAATTAAGGGTTGTATTACCTTACCCATTCAACTGAGGCCAAATATCTTTATTTATGCTACACTCTGGTCCTGTGTCACCAATACACAACCCTTAACCTTAAAGAGAGGTCAGAGGTCAAAGGTCACGGGATATTCTACATGTGTACAGAGTGCTAACTACTTCTGGTGCTTTGTCTACCTACACGGCTTGGAACTCTCCACCCTCACAGTAGTTGGTCATTTTGGTGGACACATTCATCCAAAGCAACACACAGTCCGTGCATGTGGCCCGAGCTAGAACTGAACCCACAACGTTGGCCTTCTCCACACCACACTGTAACCATCTGAGCCATCGGGACAAAGTCAACACGCACCCGTCCTCTAAATCCATTATGTCAGCTGTTGTGAATAACAGTTGTGCAGCTTCTGCCTGTGGATATAGAGAGGTGCTGCCCATTCAGGGTTTGCAAAGGCTGCTGGGAGCAGCGGGGTCTCTTTGGACCAGATACATGTTTACACAAGAGAGGCTCCAGGTCTGTCTGAAAACATCAGGGTGAAAAAGAGAGACGGAGAGATGAAAGACAGAGTTTCCAGTGTATATCCTTTCTCCTGGCATAAGGGCTTAGTTAATAGTTAATAACATCCCCTTGTGTGAGGGTATTAAGAGAAGACCAATTATTGTTGCCAATGGTAGTCTCTTTGACTACAGCCGTGTGTCTCAGATTTGAGGTGGAAGTTTTGCCCTTAATTAACCACAGATCTAGGATCAGAGTATCATAACCCAAACATCTAACCTTCAGGAGGATTTAAAGAAACATCTGACCCTGGACTAGTGGTTAGGGGCAACTTGACCTACTCTTATGTCGATCAACGACATTAAGAGATCCTCAAAGCCAGCTATATTAACAGTTGCATAGCCAGATGTGCTAGACTGAAAACTAGTCATTACTAGCCTATATCAAGGTTTTAACAGGTCTCTCTCGCAAAACCTTGTATGTCAGTGAGACAAACCTGCATAAAAGTAAAGGTTGAATAAATAAATGCATTTGGTTGTGAATGCTGCTTTCTTTGACAACACAATAAACTATAGACTTAGTCTAGGGGACATTTGGACTCTCCACCTAGTCTGAGGACCTCTGCCCTTCTCAATCAGAAAAGCTAACTAAATCAATCTTTCTGTTGGTGACTGAGTAGTTCTGTGTGAAACCATCCACAACCCATTAGAGGCCATTAGCTCCCAAGCAGCAATTTGAACCCCTCGTGTGTGTGTGTGTGTGTGTGTGCGTGTGTGTGTGTGTGCGTGTGTGTGTGTGTTCACCTATATCTCCTCATAGCCTACGTTTCAGCAGTGGAACCAAGATACAAACTTCCTCAGTCAACCCTGTTTATTATTCTACCTTTGCTTTATTACACATTGGGAGTAATCACTTCCATGGGGGAGGCTATTTTCCATTGCACCCACTGGTTATCAATGGGACCTTTGAGGGTAGGAACCTTCCTCCCCTGATTGAAACATCATTTCCTGTCAGGCTGCACACTAAGGCTATTGAGATCAACCCAAGTCTTTCTCTATGTATGGCTCTTTCATATTGACCAGAATGACCGGGAGATCCCAAGACCTATGCTGCTACTCTGCCTATCAGCTTGCAAAGAGCAGGGGTGTAGAGAGTGTATGTACACACACACACACAATCTCCTCAACCTGCAGGGTTTTTACTGCAGCAGCCCAGCTCCCATTCCAAAGAAAATACAGGTCTAAACTGAAGGGTAGTTTTGGCATGTTAAACATAAGAGTCATGTAAGCTTATATGTGAAACGCTCCAATAGTCACCACACACACACACACACATCACCTGAGAGTCCCTCGGCAGGCCGGTATAAAACATGCTACAGTACATTAAATTACTATATAACAGCCTGTCAGCTCCTTGACGTTTTGGGGCCAAGGCAGAGATGAGTGTGTGTGTGTGTGTGTGTGTGTGTGTGTGTGTGTGTGTGTGTGTGTGTGTGTGTGTGTGTGTGTGTGTGTGTGTGTGTGTGTGTGTGTGTGTGTGTGTGTGTGTGTGTGTACGTGTTGTATCACTACTGCGTCTCTGAGGCTACAAGAGATACAGACCATACCTCTCCCCCACTCCCAGACCAATTACTAAAACTCACATTGATTCATTGACTCAACCATGTGTGGAGAATAGCAGTGCAGACATGTTTTTAAAGAATAATCCCTCACAACGCTCAGAGTATAATCTCAAAAAAGGGACAGTGAAAGCATACCGTTTTGAGATAGAAAAATAGACGTTCTGATCTGCTATGATTCTGTCTCAATAAAACCAGATGTTTGGATAGAAATACATATATCCACTGAAGAGCGTAGGCGAGGACAGGAGAGAGTCAACATTACCTGAAGGTCAAAGAATTTGCTGTATCTCCTGTAGATTATGTGGGAGGTGTTGTCAGAGTATGTGACATTGATGAGATACACCTGCAACGAGAGGAAGCGCATGGTTAACACTGTGGACAAGACACACGGCATACCAAGGCAACAACCCCTGCACTTCAAAGGTCAATGACACAAACATATATCTGTCAAGGTGTAATAGCGGGTGAACATCATGGTGATCTCATTCACCTTCTCTACCCATTGAACCTCTGCACTTCCTGCCCCAGCCACAAGTTACAATTACAACATCCATTCCCATTCAAGTGGATGGGGCTTTGTCTGAGGCTCTTTGTTCCTTCCAGTAACTATATTTATATGATAGATGACGTGTAGAAACCGACCGTTATGTTCCAGACCCGGAGGGTTGGTAATGTAATTGATGCTGATATCATCTCCGGCTTTAATCTTACATAGGGGAACATAGGAAAGATATCAAGGAGTCTGGAAAATTCCCATAAGAGAGGTCAGTCAGGACGGTTGAATGGGTTGGAACTCAAGTTTATGATGGATATCTACAGAGGAAGTGTTGTGCCAATATACAGTAGGATATCTGGTGAAATGGCTATTTGAAGTCACAAAATAGCAAGCAACAAACATAACGTTAAAACTAGACTGTTAAAATCAAGGCTAACTGCTACTGAACATAGCCTTTCACAGTTCTAATATGCTATAGTACTGAGAGACATTGAGGTTAAGTCCCAAACCTAAACCATTGTCCCTTTGGCTTCATTGTTCTCAGCCCAATCTCTGCTACAAAAACACACAATTTGTTGAAGTTCACAGAGATTCCATATACTTCATAATCATAAAGCATGTCAAACATGTTCACATCTGGCGTTTACTCAAAATCAAGGCAAAGATTGCGATCAAAGACAGCCATTGTCAAATAATTGACAATCAAATAAGATTTTGTCAGCCAACCAAATAGGCTAAATGAAGCTACAGCACTGTGTAGGCCTATGGTTGCACTTTGAGAACTAAATGTCGTCGACTTGTCAATATAGAAACAATTCACCTCAGGAAATGTAGCCATCTTCACTATGCCTAGAGATGAAAATCACCTCATGATATGTTGGCCATTGAAAATCAAGTTCCCCTTGTGAAGTGTCAGACACAGGTGTTTCCCTAATCCCCTGGCCTACTAGCACAGCGAACCCTCATCCTAATACATCTTACACACTGGTCCCTGCAGCAACCTGCCAAGAACAGTCATAACAGCTAGCCTTAGAAGAATTAGCCCAAACAAAAGAGACCTGGCGTAAGAGAATCAGCCACTTGAAACAAAATACTCTCCCAAGAACAAAGCTCTGTGTTAAAAGGCCTTGTTGCTGCTGGAATGACACCAGCTATTGCTGGCTAGCTTCCAAACTGAGTGTTTTCACAATTCTCACCCATGGAAATGTTACGTTAACATCCAAGCCACTGGAATTATGTCATGCTAATGCTAAGCTAATGACGTGATAGTGACTCCATAGGGTTAGTGTCAACGGCTTGGTTTGATTTGTATTGTGTTAGCGAGTAGCGGCTCCAGCACTAGCCTTTTCACTCCCATGGAAATATTATGCTAAAATCAAAGCCACTGTTATATTATGCTAGTGACCTGTTAGCGACTCCTATGGCGATGTCAACTTGAAGTCTGTCAGGCTATGCTATGCTAGCTAATGAGGTGTTAGTGGCTCCATAGGACTTTACCCTTTCAAAGGCTTGGCTTGATTTGTGTTGCTGCTGCCAAAGTCAGTGGCACTGGAGGGTTGGTGAATTTACTTACTGGAGTCTTTACAGAGTCTGTAGTCAGACAGACAAGTTATTCTGTAAGGACCTCACCTGTTGTGTTCCACCTTCAGCAAAGTAGGCTATCCTTTACCAGAAACACTATACATCACCAAACATTAAACCATATTTTTACAGCTCAAGGCCGAACAAGAAACTACGTAATGAATCAAAACGGAAAGCCAAAACTAAGGGAGGTTAGATGAATGAAGAAAGTGTTAGTGCATAGCAATCCACATAGATATGGACTTTATCTGACACCATTTCCCTTGGAGGGTCTGGAAGAGCTGCATGCTGCATAGTGTGGGTGCCTAACACCCCACAAGTGTGTGTGTGTATGTGTGTGTGTATGTGTGTGTGTGTGTGCGTGTGTACGCCTCAAGCAAGTGTGTGTGGGCTTGACCTGACTTTCAGAGAGTGGGTGTGTTGTTCTATAAATGCTTTTGACCTGACCGGCATGTTGCCATCCTCCCTCCTCCACCACCCGATGCCACTTGGCTGCTTAATTTGACCGTGGAGCAAAACCTCTCTGGGATGTGCCAACAGAGGGAGGGAGGGAGGGTGGGA
The DNA here is from genome assembly GCF_013265735.2 of Oncorhynchus mykiss. Taxonomy (NCBI): domain Eukaryota; kingdom Metazoa; phylum Chordata; class Actinopteri; order Salmoniformes; family Salmonidae; genus Oncorhynchus; species Oncorhynchus mykiss. The sequence goes on along the minus strand of NC_048581.1, from coordinate 24,142,252 downwards.
GGGAGGGAGGGAGGGAGGGAGGGAGGGAGGGAGGGAGGGAGGGAGGGAGGGAGGGAGGGAGGGAGGGAGGGAGGGAGGGAGGGAGGGAGGGAGAACTTAGTTAAAACGATCCCATCCCAAACAGCAGAACAGATGGATCTATCCTCATAGGAATCACAATGAAAAACAGAACTAGTCTATCCACATCACACAACCCACGCCCAAAATATCAAGCTTAAACCTAATGCCCTCGTCCCAACCTAAAATAGACTATGTCGTCCCTCAGGGAGTGAATGGGATTGAATGTGAGTTAACAGCCTAGTACAGCCCATCACTACCTGAAAGCAAAACAAACCTACACTGTAGGTGTCACCTCAATTATATTTCTGGATTGACATAGGATTGACTGTGGAGAATAGTGCTGTTTGACAGCTTGAAAAGTTTTTTTTTTCCACTCTCAGATGAGGGTAAAAAATTCCAGCAACACTTTAAAATAGCACGTAGATGCGTTGCAGGTTGACTCATGGTTCAAGTACAGCCAGTCGTGAGCGGCTGTTGGTCCACACAGCCAAAACACTCTGAATCATTATTTTAGGGGACCACACACACACACACACACACACACACACACACACACACACACACACACAAACACACACACACACACAAACACACACACACACACACACACACACACACACACACACACACACACACACACACATAAAGTTACTCCCTAGTTGTCAGTTAGAGGGAGTTAGATTTGTTTTCTAATGTTACACAGGTTTAACACATTTGAACAACACAGTGTTATAAGAGTGAGTTGTCTTCCCAGCAACAGAAGGTGTGCTGATGGAATCCCAGATGGTGGGTCGTCAAGTGTTGCCGCACCGTTCAAATCAAGATAAAATCCCGGCCTTGCCATACGGTTAGACATTCTTCAATAGTATGCATGTCTGGGCAAATCAAACAATGTTGCAATTTCAAAACAGAAAACAAAAGAGAATGTAGATAATATTATATTTAATATGTATTTAAAATACGTTTATACATGACCTTTACTGCATAACACCCCCTATTCTACTACACTCTAGTTCCTTGGTGTCCACATCACCAACAAACTAACATGGTCCAAGCACACCAAGACAGTCATGAAGAGGGCACGACAAAACCAACTGCACCATCGAGAGCATCCTGACGGGTTGCATCACCGCCTGGTACACACTACCCTCTGTGGTGCTTTGGTCGAATGCTCGGCATTCGACCAAAGCACCACAGAGGGTAGTGTGTACGGTCCAGTACATCACTGGGCCCAAGCTTCCTGCCATCCAGGACCTCTATACAAGGCGGTGTCAGAGGAAGGCCCTAAAATTGTCAAAGACCCCAGCCACCCTAGTCATAGACTGTTCTCTCTGCTACCACACGGCAAGCGGTACCGGAGTGCCATGTCTAGGTCCAAGAGGATTCTAAACAGCTTCTTCCCCCAAGCCATAAGACTCCTGAACATCTAATCAAATGGCTACCCAGACTATTTGTAGTGCCCCCAACTTTTATGCTGCTGCTACTCTCTGTTATTATCTATGCATAGTCACTTGAATAACTACCTACATGTACATATTACCTCAATTACCTCGACTAACCGGTGCCCCCTGTATATAGCCTCGCGATTGTTATTTTACGGCTGCTCTTTAATTATTTGTTACATTTAATTATTTATTTTTTGTATTTTTCTTAAAACTGCCTTGTTGGTTAAGGGCTTGTAGGAAGTATTTCACTGTAATGTCTACTACACCTGTAGTATTCGGTCCATGTGACAAATAAAAATGTATTTGATTTGTACTTACAGTACACAGAGAACCCAGATTTAACACCATAAAACATTTCCTTCACTCTTGGCAATCTAGTCGTAAACCTGTACTGGCTGGCACGCTAGCCCTAGCTTCTAAAGATCAGCTGTTACCATCAGACCCACTTCTTGGTTTGGCAACTGGAACATTTAACAGATAGATGGGTGGGGGAGATTTATGGAAACAATGGGCCCAACCTAAATCGTAAATCACTGTAGCAGACTACATAATATATCATATAAATAGGAGGTTAAGGTAATTAGTTTGGATATAAATGGTGATTCAGTTCATTACTGTTATTTTAAGTATTTATAACAGTTTACTACAATATAATTACATGCATTACTCTCTGGATACCCTGTGACATCAGCAACCAAATGAAATACAGCAACGATATATTCTATTCTGTCTATTCAATTGTTATTCTATTCTATTCTGCGCTCATGTCAACAGCCAAAGGGGTTTGATGAAACATTCAAAAACAAAGAGGGAAAGTACATGCATGGACAAATACAAATGAATCAAACAAGTTTGTGTCCCAGACACCCAGTGTCCCAGATCTAGCAAGAGAAAGCCCTCGTTCGTCATCATCTCTTGCTGTGATGCAAATGGTTTCAGCTTGGGAGACAAAAGTCTCATTCATGTCCGGCATTTCGGAGAAAGACGAATAAGAGCAAATTGGATCTCTGATTATTTCCATGAATCAACCATGAATCATAGGCTACACGGCTATGGTTAGCTTAGTTATATTTTGACAGCTTTTCTTCAGCTTTTCACAAATTACTCACCTTTCCCACCACATGTAGTGACTAGCAACCACAATGTAAGACTCTGAATAAACCAAACTACAATAGTTTGTGTCTACGAATTGAGAAAATTACTTACTGTCTCTGTAGAACCCTTGTGTTTCCCAGTTTCCCAGTTTAAGAGTGAGGAAGGCTGAGCAGAGGGCTTGGTGGAGCATAGACTGTGGGCCTAGCCACAAAATTACACTGAACCCCGCCTAAAACACTATACTTAACCTAACACATAAAACAGAAAGGCATTACATACTGCTAGCCAGATGACTTTTATATGGATTATGCGTGGGGATTGAATGAAGTACAAGGATGGGAATACTATTCGCTTGAGAATAGATCTAAAGGGAAATCCACTTTCCATAGTAACCACAACGAAGCTAATAGAGTCAGATTTATTAAACGAACAGGTGAAAAGAGGTTACGGACGACAAGACAGCTTGAAGACGTGCGCATGTGTGTCCATGTGTGTGTGTGTGTCTCCTCTACACATTCACCAGGTCATACTGTACCAAGAGAACAAAAACAACCAGCCTGCCATCTAAGTCTAACTTTAACTAGACCAAGGGCTTTGGTTTGGCAGTGGCTCTATGGTGGGAATCCCATTTAATACAGGTTTGCATAAGCTCTGCCAATATACTGCCCCTGATTGCTCACCAACCCAACCACCCCTCCTAAAACTGTGGTCAGTTCCAGTTTCCACGTCCTTCGCCTCTCTCTACCTTCTCTACCCAGGGCATAGGAAGCGCAGGCGTCCTTTCTCTCTCTTCCTCTCCCCAACCACACTCTTAGAGAAAAGGTGCTATCTAGAACCTAAAAGGGTTCTTCAGCTGTTCCCATAGGATAACCCTTTGAAGAACACTTTTTGGTTCCAGACAGAACCCTTTTGGTTCCATGTAAATTTCTTTGTGGTTCCATGTAGAACCCTTTCCATAGAAGGTTTTAAATGGCACCCAAAAGGGTCCCACCTGGAACCCAAAAGGGTTCTATCTGGAACAAAAAAGGGTCCTCCTATGGGGACAGCCAAAGAACCGTTTTGGAACCCTTTTTTCTAAGAGTGCAGCAGCCAACAGGAAACAGGAAGTGCAGGCCTGGACCAGGCAAACAGAAGTTTTTCTGAGAGAGACAAGGAAAAAGTGGAAAAGTGTCCATTCAGCTGTCATTTCCTCCTCCCTCTCCCCTTCCCTCTCTCTGCTTTGTCTTGTCATGTACAGTAGAACAATTCACATAGAGCTGTTCATTATATCCTGTTTCATACAGTACAGCTCGGGTTACGCAATCCTAGAGGCCTCACTTTGAAATCGCCACTTCGCTAGACTACACACACAGTGAGGTACAGTTGCAGTATACTGCATGGCCAATTTCTCACAGTAAGGGCAAGGACTACCATTGCAAGCCCCACATATTGCCCACACACGTTGTCCGTCTTCGCATCGTGACTCCCGAATGTGTCGACATACAGAAATGACATGGAGCCAGAGGCAATGTTTCATGTGGTTTACTGGATATCAAAAGAATGGGATGTGCTACAGTACATAATTTATATTGTCAAAAAATATATATACAAAAATAACAATTTGTACATGTTGGTGATGATTAAGATGTGTTCCCTAATAAACATCCCATCTTGTAATAATCTAATCGTTTTATAGTGCTCATAAAGACTGAGGTTGAAGAAGACTTCCCAATTGTTCCAGGCAAATAAAGTTCTCCAAAGTGACTAGACAACATCTGTCGGTGGTTGAGACATTCAGCAACATGTGTTCAGGGCTCCAGTAATAACATCCACGGATCCCTCCTTTCTATTTGATGTAACGTTTATTTAACCAGGCAAGTCACTTAATGACACATTCTTATCTATACTGAACAAAATTAAAAACGCAAAATGCAACAATTTCAAAGATTTTACTGTGTTACAGTTCATTATAGGGAAATCAGTCAATTGAAATAAATTAATTATGCCCTAATCTATGGATTTCATATAACTGGGAATACAGATATGTATTTGTTGGTCACAGATACCTTAAAAAAAAAAAACTGAGGTCATGGATCAGAAAACCAGTTAGTATCTGGTGTGACAACCATTTGCCTCATGCAGCGCAACACATCTGCTTGCATAGAGTTTATCTGGCTGTTGATTGTGGCCTGTGGAACGCTGTCTTCAATGACTGTGCGAAATTGCTGGATATTGGCAGAACTGGAACACGCTGTCGTATTCATCCTTCCAGAGCATCCCAAACATGCTCAATGGGTGGCATGTCTGGTGATGCAGGCTATGGGAGAACTGGGACATTTACAGCTTTGTTTCAGAACATTCAATTCTCCAGCAACAGCTATGGTGGACATACCTGCACACCTGTGGGCATGCCAATTCCTCAAAACATGAGACATCTGCGGCATTGTGTTGTGTAACAAAACTGCGCTTTCAGAGTGAACTTTTATTGTCCAAAGCACAAGGTGCACCTGTGTAACAATCATGCTGTTTAATCAGCTTCTTGATGTGCCACACCTGTCAAGTGGATGGATTATCTTGGCAAAGCAAAAATGCTCACTAACAGGGATGTAAACACATTTGTGCATAACATTCTAGAGAAATAAGCTTTTTGTGTTCATGGACATTTCTGGGACCTTTTATTTCGGCTCACGAAACATGGGACAAACACTTTACATGTTGCATTTATATTTTTTGGTCAGTATACAATGACGGCCTGAAGAGGCAGAACACTTCATGTGGGGACAGGGGATAAAAAATGGTTCAAGACTATGTAATACAAAACACAGACAGAAGACACTGGCAAAAGTACAAATACAACAGCAAACAAACAGTAGATGTATGTGTGTGGTGTGTGTGATTTAAAACCACATGCTTCCTAACAAGGCAACGCAAACTAGTGACATCGAGTGACAATTCGAAACAACTATATGTCTCAACAACCTGTTCATCTATTTGTCCTTTGAACTCCTCCAGGGACACCAGGTCGGCTTGGAGGGAATTCAAGATCAGGGGGATGAGTAATGAAAGGACCTTTTTCCACACTCTGTTCAAATTTTACCGACTGTTTGCATAAAACAAGACTGAGATGTGAGCTTGTATGAGTTCTCATTTCGAGCTAGAAGAGAGGACAGATAAAATGGCACACACAATGAAATGTAACGCACACACACACACACACACACACTCCTTCACCATACACACACTTCCAAGGCCTCTTGTTCAGTGACGGGGCGAGCCTGTGTGAAGTGAACAGAGTACAATGACTTCACTGACGACAGACGTCAGCACAGCACCCTGACTCACACACATACAGACACCACTCTCTTTCCTGCTGGACCCTATCGTCGTCAAACTGAGGAAAACAATGGGCCAAGCCTAAAGCCCAGCCTAATAAAAACCCTCGAGTGTGATTCTCTCAGTGAGCAGTAACCATTGGAAAACAGAGGCCTTTTCACTCAGGTCATCATTCTGTTTTTGATGGCTCAATAAATATTTGAGTAGGAAACAACCCCCTGGAGGCCTGTTTTATGATGCTAAACAACAACTAGCACTGCTGGTTCTGACTAAAGGGACGTCCAAAAGGTTTCCAAATGTTGCTGGGTTTATTGAGTAGCGGTGGCTTCATTTGAAAAGCAAATACTGCTGGATTGCTACCAGCTCTTTAAACACTCGTCTCACCTGAACAAGAAAGAAGCGGTGTTGTAATATTTTCTGTGTCTAAGCAGACGTGTCCCCCTGGGTCAAATGACCACTTCACCCCTGACAAAGACTTGTGTCTCACCCCCCCTCTCACTCTGTTCTCATAGGATAAGCGTTTCCAGCTGTTTTCACCAACAGAGTGTTGAGATTGGTGGAGGGACAGAATCTTTCTCTATCTCACTTTCTCTCTCTCACACACAAGCACATATTTCTCTCATTCACACACACACACACACAGTGAGACAGTCTGGGGATTACTCCCTCCAGTTTCTTCTCACAGTGACTAGCTAGTGGTGATCCCAGGGGCATGGTTACAACGGAAACTAGGCCAGAGAGAGGCCCATGAGACTGCACAGCCCCAAAACACAACTGAACACAACACTGGCCTGGGAATCACCAGCAACAACTAACAACGTGCAATACATGTAGTACGTCTAATGGTTGAGTAGGTCTATGTGGATCTGATGGCTGTTGGCGCATGATGTTCCTTGCAGGTTAGGTATAATATAAGCTACAACATCCCAAAAGCCTGCATGTGTGTAAATCTTAAAGAGATATTGATGTATAAGCACACTACAGGGAAATTCTGAAAATATAATATACTTGCCTGAGTGCATGATTGAGTGCAACATGGAGTGTTTGAGTTGACAACATCGAGTATGATCATATTTAATGAGATTGATAATAACTTGTTTGTTAGCTATGTGTCGAGTCCCACGAGTCTGGAGTGTAATGAGATATTGATTCGTATGCCTGCTGTAGGCAAAGTTCAAAAATATCACTTTCCCAAGAGTACAGTAAGCTGCCTTGAGGGACCCATAGGTAGACTACAGTAGCTCTGTGTTCAATTGTACAACACAGAGGATAACTACTGAATTCATGAGTTCATGATAAACATGTAAGGGTAGTCTATCCAATCATTCACTTTGGCTATTGCCTGCATGATTCTAGACAGGAGGTACTGTACTAAACAGTGAATTTGTCTCATGAAATGTGTTTTAGCTTGAATTGGCAATAAACTATGCCAGGTCTTGTGATTTATAATATAATAATATAATATAAGCCATTTGGCAGATGCTTTTATCCAAAGCGACTTACAGTCAGTCATGTGTGCATACATTTTACGAATGGGTGGCCCCGGGAATCAAACCCACAACTGCCATGCTCTACCAACTGAACAACTTAAGTCATAAGTAGTATGTCATACCACCATTTATGACAAAGGTTGTTATCATTCTCATGACATAGTCTCTACAGATGTGGCATTCTAAGAAACTCCCGAGATATACCAAACTAGTCTATATTAGTTCCAGTTGAATAAAGCATCACAGTTCGGCTTCTCATGTTATTGAAAAAGATACGCCACAGTCGTAACCTGTCATTACTTATAGTGTCTGTATTGTCACTAGTTATAACCCTTCTTTATATTCATCGGTTAGGCTATAACACATTCAAATGAATGACAAGAATGACATATGTGTTCTAAGAGGCCAGTGCCATACACAGGATATATCATCTACACAATTTGATAAACGGAGATATTGATTGGCAGACTGAATCAATAACTCATGAATCATTGGCTAGTTTAATCAAAACTGTAATGAGCTGCGATGACTGGTATAGGCTATAAGTGGGGAAACCTTTCACCGTGTATTCTATTCATAAATAGATACAGAATATATTAGGTAGTCATTGTAGTTCGGATTTTGAATGGACCCAGGTAGGTAGATAAATGGTGAGGGGGGTATCCTACTCACGTAATGTTTGGACGGATTGCGCCGCTTCTCCACGTCCACGACTTTTACATCCAACACTGTCCGAAACTGCATCTTGACGTTGGAAATGGCTACAGCGTACACACACAATAAATGCAATATCCCAGTTCCTGTAGTAGGCTATAGCCTCTGCAGTTCAAGAAACGTTGGAGAAGAAGAATTCAATAAGGACATTCATTGATTGGGTTGTCGATTCTAGCTAATGTTCCGGCGCAGGGAATCAAATGTCTTGCCTTGAGTATGCGTAATATACCCAAATGCAGAATATATCATAGTCCCTATCAATTGAAAATATATATTTATATGGCTAAAACATTCTGCCCGAAATCCGAAAGGCGATATCTTCACGTTGGACAACAAGGCAGGCTGGCAAGCAGTCGCATGCTGAGAAGGAGGTCACCTCAAATAGGAAAGTGGAGCGAGTTCCTTTGTGTTGGACCACAATACCTTCAGCGAGGGGTGCATACCTGTAGGCTATATAGGGTTGGGGTAGACTGAAAAAGCCACCGAATTCACCGCCAAATGCCTCCAGAAGCAAGCAAGGCGCAGAGACAATCTTTTTTTTTTTTTTGGGGGGGGGGGGGGGGGGGGTTAGTGGGATGGGCTTGCTTGTCGTGCGTCCACCAGTGGGATCAAGCATTTGGGGTAAACTGTGCTAGAAGATTGAAGTCCCATATTCCAACTCATAGTTTATGGAATACTTGCATGTAGTTCTGTGTATCTTGGCATTGTCTATGTGTTTGTAAACATTTAGATATGTTGGAAAAGATGCGTAATCATTGTAATAATATTCACGAGCTGTAAACCTTCAAAGTGTTCCCAACAGTGGCTACAATGTAGCTAATGACAAGAAAAATGTGAACGTCACACTGCGCTTAGATCATGTAAGGATACTTTTTTATGAATGTGATTGGTTTCAGCATAACAATTTAACTCTTCATTATCAAAAGCATTTATGGTTAAATAACCATTACAAAGGCTACAAATAGCTATAACAACCTATTTGTTCTTTGGGCCTAGATAGCATAAACGATTCCATATATTGCTTCTTATGCCTCGCAGTTTCGTTGACAGCGGTGGCAACTGAGTCATAAGACGCTATAGGCTGCTCTCATCAATAGCTTGGACGTATGGATACAGATGTTTCAAAGTGGACCAATCAGCGAACGGGCTGCATCGCGGTGCATATTAAACGACGAAATACTGCCCCCGTGTGCAAAATGAGCATATGCTCCAAGTTTAATTCTAAATCCAGGTATTGTACACATAATTTATACAACTTTAGCACATTTTAAAAATAAATATTGCACAAAACTGTACTCCTTAAATACACATTCATACAAATGTACATAGCTCCAGCATGATTGATAGCGACTGACATCTTGAAGACGGCCATGTTAAGTAATAATCACATTTATTAAGGTCATATTTATTAGGGCACACGTTATACATATTGTAATGAAACAGCAGGGAGCAGGTCTCGAACCCTCAACCTTCGAGCCCGAGGTCCGGCGCGCTATCGACTGTGCCCGAAAAGCATGCTCGTGCGGCAGAGTCGATTTCCGCGCTTATAAACCCGCTTAAAAACATGCGTTTCTTATTGGACAAGGTCGGATAGTACCTCCCCGTTTCACTCCCATTTCAGATAGTTTGTGGAATGTCCCAGAATGTCTAAATCAGCGTCAGAGGATAGTGTAATGACTGTCGCTGGTGCTGATGATGTCACTATTACACTCCAGAGCTTTGAGGACCAGTTCCAAGGCTGCCTTGCTCACGTTGCGACTGTACCTCTGTCTCACACTGGACAGGATGTGCAGGATGTGGCAACCCTTTTCCGCATCTGGCAACGCGAGAGAAATACCATCAATACATATTATAATACACTGGTATAGCACTGGGGGAGCAGTATATTGTAAAGTACTCTAAAAGGAGTAAGAAGAGGGGAAATCCCCTTACATTTCTCTCGTCTGCAATCTTCCCGAAGAATGTCTCTGATTGCCATGAGAAGATCCTTGTCCCGTTCCGTTACCTAAAGGGGTGAAATACGGTAGAATCAATACTTGTGTCATTCCAATATAACCTTCAGTCACCACAATAATACAATGAAAGATCAGTCTCAAAATTATTCATTCTTCTATGCTGAGCACTTTGCTTGTGTCCCACATCCCATGAGCCTCAGCGTCAAAGTGTTTGATGAGCTTCACATAGATATCACAGAGGATCTCAGTGCTATATTGATGTGCTGCTGCTGCTTACATGGTAAACTTCATCCTGACATTTGACCTTGCGGAACACCAAGCCTTCGTCCTGCAGAATCTGAAGGCTCTTCTGGAGTAGCTCCCTGAGCTGTTTGAAAGATGTTGGTGGACCCGATGATGGACCAGCCTCAGGCTCCTAGCATCAAATCAGATTTAAAAAAAAATACAATTCCACTTTAAAATGAACAACTTAAAAGCTTAATGGTGCCTTCATAAACCCTTTATAATGCCTACATAGATGTTTCACAAATGATCTAGGCTATATTCATATACAGTGGGGAGAACAAGTATTTGATAACCTGCAAAATCGGCAGTGTTTCCTACTTACAGTACAAAGCATGTAGAGGCCTGTCATTTTTATCATAGGTACACTTCAACTGTGAGAGACGGAATCTAAAACAAAAATCCAGAAAATCACATTGTATGATTTTTAAGTCATTAATTAGCATTTTATTGCATGACATAAGTATTTGATCACATACCAACCAGTAAGAATTCAGGCTCTCACAGGCCTGTTAGTTTCTTTAAGAAGCCCTCCTGTTCTCCACTCATTACCTGTATTAACTGCACCTGTTTGAACTCGTTACCTATATAAAAAGACACCTGTCCACACACTCAAACAGACTCCAACCTCTCCACAATGGCCAAGACCAGAGAGGGTGTAAGGACATCAGGGATAATTGTAGACCTGCATAAGGCTGGGATGGGCTACAGGACAATAGGCAAGCAGCTTGGTGAGAAGGCAACAACTGTTGGTGCAATTTATTAGAAAATGGAAGAAGTTCAAGATGACGGTCAATCACCCTCAGTATGGGGCTCCATGCAAGATCTCACCTCGTGGGGCATCAATGACCATGTGGAAGGTGAGGGATCTATCCAGAACTACATGGCAGGACCTGGTCAATGACCTGAAGAGAGCTGGGACCACAGTCTCAAAGAACCATTAGTAACACACTACGCCGTCATGGATTAAAATCCTGCAGCGCATGTCCAGGCCCGTCTGAAGTTTGCCAATGGCCATCTGGATGATCCAGAGGAGGAATGGGAGAAGGTCATGTGGTCTGATAAGACAAAAAGAGCTTTGTGGTCTAAACTCCACTCGCCGTGTTTGGAGGACCCCAACAACACCATCCCAACCGTGAAGCATGGAGGTGGAAACATCATTCTTTGGGGATGCTTTTCTGCAAAGGGGACAGGACGACTGCACCATATTGAGGGGAGGATGGATGGGGCCATGTATCGCGAGACCTTGGCCAACAACCTCCTTCCCTCAGTAAGAGCATTGAAGATGGGTTGTGGCTGGGTCTTCCAGCATGACAACGACCCGAAACACACAGCCAGGGCAACTAAGGAGTGGCTCCGTAAGAAGCATCTCAAAGTCCTGGAGTGGCCTAGCCAGTCTCCAGACCTGAACCCAATAGAACATCTTTGGAGGGAGATGAAAGTCCATATTGCCCAGCCCCAAAACCTGAAGGATCTGGAGAAGGTATGTATGGAGGAGTGGGCCAAAATCCCTGCTGTAGTGTGTGCAAACCTGGTCAAGAACTACAGGAAACGTATGATCTCTAATTGCAAACAAAGGTTTCTATACCAAATATTAAGTTCTGCTTTTCTGATGTATCAAATACTTATATCATGCAATAAAATGCAAATTAATTACTTAATCATACAATGTGATTTTCTGGATTTTTGTTTTAGATTCAGTCTCTCACAGTTGAAGTGTACCTATGATTAAAAAAAATACAGACTACATGCTTTGTAAGTAGGAAAACATGCTAAATCAGCAGTGTATCAAATACTTGTTCTTCCCACTGTATGTGTACTTGTTCTGCTGCTGTCTTCTGAGGTTGTCTGGAGACCAGAGGCTGTAGAAGGTCCTGGACATCATAGGGTCTGAACCTGGTGACTTCTTTCACTTTCAGGAAGTCCTTCAGGATATGAGTGGCTCTGCCAAGCAGGTATGAAGCAGAACCACTGCAGGAATACCAAATAAGCCATAAAGATATTCACAAAAATGTCACTAAATCAAAGTTTGAAGCTATATCATGCATACTACCCGAAATGATGCTGCTACTCACTGACCGGCAATTGAATACAGCTAAAGAGATTATTAGACCTACCCTTGAATGTTAGGGTTCTGTGCACTGCTGTCCAGATGGAATGGTTTATCATAGCACTCTCTGTAGAGCTGAGGAACCTCCATCATCCAGGATATCTGGACCGCCATCACTGGGTCTGACACTTTATCTACAACCAACATATTGGGGGGCCATTAGAGATTGTAAGGACAACAATATGTCAGGTTTAATAAACTGTGTATAGTTGCAAAATGCAGAAGTGTGTGTCCACATGCGCATGACCGTGCATGCCTGCGTCTGTGTGACCATGCTCATGCGTCGCCTCTCCACTCACAGTAAGTGGAGGCCATTATCTCTCGCTGTTGTCTGGAGGTCTTGACGGGCCCTCGCACCCTGAGCAGTTCTCCTATCTCCAGGTGGGAGCTGCTATGTTGGGCTTGCCGTAGTTTCTTCAGCTCGTTGGCTGGGTTGAAGTCTTCACGAGCGCTGCTACCGAAGGACCTTGCCCCTGCTGAAGATATTACAGCCAACCGTGAACATGAACAGGGCTGACACACAGCTATAATGAGAATATCTGCACTTACGTGTAGCAGGGTCACCTTGCTCCCTCCACGGTTCATCTTTCCAGCAAAGGCTGTTTATAACACCAGTACCATCATCAACTGTGAAGCAATGATAACAGCAACCATATTGGACTCAATGTTTGCATGTGGATAATAGTTTGATGTGAAGAGACAAAGTAGGAATATTTCAAAATGAATCAACTGAGCTTCATCATTACCACCGTAACAGAAGAAGTCTTCTCGCTCTCGTTTGTACACCACAGTCCCGAGCACATCAACTTTGAATATCGGGTGAGAGTTGTAGAAGTATATCCCTAGGTTAGGGGAAATTAAATGTGTTAGCTAGTAATGTTGAATAAACATGGCATTCACGTTGTCAAAACTGAAGGTAAAAGCACCTGACACTTGACAGGACTCTCTCATCTGTAGGATGTCTTTGACATAGAGCCTGGTGAAAGCGTTGAACATGGGGTCCAGTCCCCACAGCATTGAAGGTGGTTCCTCCCAGACACTATCCTCCTCTGGATCCTTCGCTTCAGGCTGCATACCATCATAGGCGACTCACTACACGCGATCAAAGACAATCAAAAGTAGCAAGCTAACCTACTTACGTACGTACGAACGATTACTCATCTCTCCCTCGCTTAGTTAGTTTGTTTTGCTTCGTTTTCCCGGGAAATGGTTTGACATTTGAGCAAATATTTGCACTGCTTCCGCAGAAGTCTGAGTTTCCGGTCACGTGAATTTCCCACACGTAAATATATAGATGTAAAAAAAAAATGAAAATAGAACAGATTAAATAAACCATGTATTTATGTTAACATATTTTACTCGTGAAGGACAATTATTAATATATGTAAATGTGGTAAAGATAACAATGTTGAAAAGTTTGCGGCTGCACGAGCGAGTGCACGTCTCGCATGGGTATCTGGGACATGTCGTTTTAAGCAATATAATGAGAGAAGAAAGAAACCCATCACTGTATCAGACTGTATTATCTCTCATATTGATGCAATTATCAGAATTGAACATTTTCAATATTAGGGTAAATGTGCAATCTTTTTTAATGAGGCTATATGGCTTTTCTTTCTCGTTAAATTTGACTTAGGATTTACAAAATGTTGCAGGGCTGAACAATAGGCCTGGACTATGAATGCATTGAATAGGCCTCTACAAAATGTCGTACTCCTTAAAATATTATTTAAACGTTTTCTTTAATTTATGAATAATGTCTAACACATAATGCTAGCCTCCAGTGCTGAGGGTGGAAGCAACGTCCTCTAGGAGCTCTCTCCTCCAACATCGATCAAGCGTGAAGAAGTGAAAGAACTACAGTTGCGGGCTCATGAACGCGCATTTGACACCAAATCCTCTAGATTACTGGACCCCGTGCTTCGCCAAGGGAAAGAACATTGTCTTATCATACCAACGGTGTTTTTATTCGATATACATAAATTCAAGTGACTTTGGGGGATCGAATATAACATTTATTGGAATATAATTATTTTGAAGGGTCGATTCTCTACCTTCTCTGTTTGCTCTTTGGCTGAGGAAAGAGCCCTGCCGTTTGCGTTGTCAGGCCAGTGTTGGTTGTTCTGAGTTAAGGAACAGCAGCAACTTCCCGTGCTTACTTTGCACTGTGAAAGTCTATTCTTTGGACGGAAATACAATGCCAGGAGACATCAAAGTGAATATTGTTGGTGTAAGAATCAACAATAGCCCATGATGTCGTTGGAACTTCATTTTGTTATGGGATAACTGTGATATCGTTGCCATAATAACGGTTTGACCATCAATTATTTCAGTCTAACAGTATTTGAAATCATTCTGAATTGTTATAATACGGTAACCTATTGAATATGCCACCCCGGAGTCTGCTTGACTCAGAAGAACACACCAAGGGACCTAAGTAAACACAACAGTTCAAGTCCTATGCAGTAGAACGCACTGATGATCTTCGAATTGCTGGATATTCATTCCTTTGTCCACTATCTATCTGAAGAAGGCTGGCTTGAAAATGGCATCCTTTTTCAATTTCCGTAAAATCTTTAAATTGGGTGCTGAGAAGAAGAAGAAACAGTATGAGCATGTCCACAGAGACGAGAACCCAGAGGAGATATGGGAGATCATTGGAGAACTGGGGGATGGAGCCTTTGGGAAAGTCTATAAGGTAGGATAGGTCCTTTTGAGTCATTGTAGACCTCTTCTGATTTGTTGTAGCAATGATGATGACATTGTAAACACGTTACACTTACAGTTTTAAAACCATCTTTCAAGAGTCATGTCATGTGTGTGTTCGTCTCCGACCACTCTGCTGTAACCAATTGGAGTAACAAATCTTACATCGTGTTCCTTGGAATTCTTCACTTCGGCTACGACTGGAAATGTTACTTCTTACTCTTATGATTAGGACGAAGCTCAACATTGGATTAATGACTGCCATTCTTTTCATTTTGGTCAGCATTGCCAACTACACTGTCTCCAGTCCCCACACACACATACACGTATGCACGCGCACACACACACACAGCTATTTCTTCCCAAACTCTGATTGTTAGGCCATTCACAGCAGCCCTAAACCGTCTTAGATGAGTCGCAATACATTGTGGCATTCTTTTCACCGACCTCGATGCATGGGCAGAGCAAAAAGCATTGTTTACATGAGTGACATTGAATGTGATCACCCGTGAGTGGAGGGCCAAGACCAGTAGCAGGGTGCTTTGTCGACGCTTTTCCAATTAGCTTGTTTGTTCTTCTGCAGCCACCAGCCTATTTTTGGGCATGGTGTAACGGTATAATAATAGCCATCTGGATCCCTACCATGATTGTGCTCTGTTTTCAATTTATTTCTGATCTATTATGGTTTCCAAATCTAACTATTACTTGTCGTAGAGAATCCCAAATGCCTTAGTCAGTTTAGTAACAGATGCCATGTGAAGTTGACGACTACTACAACCAAACCGTTGGCTGCTCCATGAACAAAGCACAGCAACATTTACTCTACATTTACTAAGAATAGTAAATAATGGACTATCCTGGCACTACTAGAGCTACAACAGGCCAAATCCAATATGCTGCAATCTCATGATGAGTCACCCTATTTGAACCGGCCTCCAAACTCCCCATCCATTCATAGTGAAAGAGAAGTGTGTGTGTGTGCTGAATATGGATCCATCCTGTGAATGTGATCATGTGTAATGTGATAATACGGGGGATAATGTATTCAAATCATTTCGATGGCAGACGTGACCTGAGGAACACAACCAAGGTTAAGAGGAAGTGCCATATCCCATATCACTGCTGTCCGCATCCAGCACATCCTGCTATGAGACACGACCAAAACAAACGGCAGACAGTTCCACTTCAAATGGAATTGGGACTTGTGCTGTGATGGTCGTCATCAAAGATGTGAAAAATACATTTGAGAAAAAGTGTCAGTTTGCTGCTTTTTTTTTTTTTTTTTTTTGCGAACGTCATGTGAAATCTGATCTCAACTCTTCTCTTGATGAGAGCAACAACGGGACCCATTCTATTCTATCATTTCCACAAAGCCCCCCCCCCCCAAAAAAATAACTCGCTCACTCTAACCTTGGTACGTCTTCCACGGGCATCAACAGAACTCAAGTCTATTCCATTGTCAGAATCCACCATAATAACCCTCTCACTTCTGCCTGTGTGTCTCTTAGGCCCAGAACAAGCAAACAGGCATTCTGGCTGCAGCTAAAGTGATCGACACCAAGACGGAGGAGGAGCTGGAGGACTATATGGTAGAGATCGATATCCTGGCCTCCTGCGACCATCACAACATAGTGAAGCTGCTGGACGCCTTCTACTACGACAGCAAGCTATGGGTGAGTAGGGAGTGGTGTTTTCAGCGGAGGTTGGGCTTTGTTAGCGGTGCTGCTGTGATTGTGCAATTACTAACATCAATACACTAACTCTTGAAGGTCTATTCACCGGAACATTGGTTGAGAGACGGAATGTTTTATGGAGAATCAGCTAAGATCAGCAGTGTACTGCAGTGTCGTCCTTAGCTGGGGCCTCTTAACTAGGCTATTATGAGTGGTGAAGACTGACCTGTGTCGTGGCTGTCAGTACAATGGAATGTTCATCCTCCTCTCACACCTACGCTACCTCGGTTATTGTCTTCCCAGGTCAAAGTTCAAACGAGCACATACACTAGCAGCATTTATTGTAGGTTATTGCCATATTTGCCTTTTTCGTCGTCACGATATCACTGAGTGATGTTGTGTCTTTCTGTCACCTCCCAAAGTAACTAGAGTCCATCCATATAACCCTCTCTTTGTGTACACATTGTTCTAGTCCTCACCTTGGGGGATGGTGGTCACTTCCTGTGAATTTTGATTGGATTTGGAGATCTAGTTTCAGATGACTTTTCCCGGGGCACACCTGTGTCCGTAGATAAGGATGACATAATTGCATTGGGAAAGTGGTCATGCATAAATTAGGACATTTGTGCGATCATATCTAACTAGCTAGTAATAAGGGACCATCTGTTTTGTTTTGGTCTTCTTGGCATAGGACACCTAAAATGAACCAAGCTATATAGGAATATAATACAAAAGAATACCTATAAAACAAAGGCATTTCCACCTTTCATTCAGGAAAAGTGGATTCAACAAATGATACGTAATATAAAATCTAAATCCACACGGTCAGTTCTTCTAAGGTGCTACCTGATAGGCTACATACCCTAGCCTCCCAAGAGCGCCAAAGCAGAACGAGACAAAAGCTCCATCGCTTTTTTCAAGCTCATCAAAAGCTGTGATGATTACCTGCAGTATTTGGTGACACTGCAGCTCTGTTGAGTGCTCAGCCCTTTCCTCTCCATTGTCTGCTGAACAATGGCTTCTAGACCAATGGAGGTTGTGTATTGATTATTATCTAGGCTTTTTTATTTAGCCTTTATTTAACAAGACAAGTCAAATAAGAACAAATGCTTATTTACAATGACGGCCCGGTAACAGTGGGTTAACTGCCTTGTTCAGGTGCAGAACGTCAGATTTTTACCTTGTCCGCTCAGGGGATTCGATCTAACAACCTTTCGGTTGCTGGCCCAACGCTCTAACCACTAGGCTACCTGCCACTTACATGGTAGCTGGTGTGTAATTAGAGAGAGCAAGAGATGAGCACAGGCGCTCTTGCTGTAGATGAAAGACTTGACGTTCTAAAAGGCTGTGTCGAGGTCAAGTCTGGAGAGTGATTTATTTAGTCTTCCTCATTTGATATGGCTCTAATAACAATGTGGTAAAACCACATTATGTTTAAGGGGTTAGATTAGGGACAGTAGCCATTTTATGTTTCCTCAATTTCACTTGGGTTTCCACAATGTGTGACTGAAGCTAACCCTTTTACCATGCACATACCCACTTTGCAAGTTATTGGATAGACGGGCAGCTAAAGGTCCCGAAGCTTCTGCACATGTGCAGGATTCTCTACTTTTCCCACAGTCTCTGCTCTACTCGTAGAGAACAGGCCACTCTGGCGAACGGTGCTCATTTAATAAAGTTAGATCAAAGCTGAATCAGGGTCTGCGAGATCACTTAATGATGGTATTCTACGTAAGTGAACGACATGTGCTTCGATTGAAACCAAACACGGGTAGGCTACAGTTGAACACCATCTGCTCTAAAATGTGCTCACTGTACATCATTCAAAAGAACGCTGTAGGCTACCTCGGAACACTGTAGGCTACCTCGGAACAACACTGTAGGCTACCTCGGAACAACACTGTAGGCTACATCGAAATAACTCAAGAAGATCTACAGTGCCTTCGGAAGTATTCAGACCCTTCGACTTTTTCCACATTTTGTTATGTTACAGCCTTATTCTAAAATGGATTAAATAGTCGCCCCCCCCCCCATCAATCTACACACAATACCCCATAATATCAAATAAAAAATAAAACAATTTAAATAAAAAACTGAAATATCACATTCAGACCCTTTACTCAGTACTTTGTTGAAGCACCTTTGGCAGTGATTACAACCTTCAGCCTTCTTGGATATGAGGCTACAAGCTTGGCACACCTGTATTTGGGGAGTTTTTCCCTTTCTTCTCTGCAGATCCTCTCAAGCTCTGTCAGGTTGGATGTGGAGCGTTGCTGCACAGCTATTTTCAGGTGTCTCCAGAGATGTTCAATCAGGTTCAAGTTCGGGCTCTGGCTGGGCCACTCAAGGACATTCAGAGACTTGTCGCGAAGCCACTCCTGCATTGTCTTGACTGTGTCCGTTGTCCTGATTTTGAAGGTGAACCTTCGTCCCAGTCTGAGCTCTCTGGAGACGATTTTCATCAAGGATCTCTCCTGTGCTTTGCTCCGTTCATCTTTGCCTCGATCCTGACTAGTCTCCCAGTCCCTGCTGCTGAAAAACATACATCATGCTGCCACCACCATGCTTCACCGAAGGAATGGTTCCAGGTTTCTTCCATTCGTGACGCTTGGCATTCAGGCCAAATAGTTCAATCTTGGTTTCATCAGACCAGAGAATCTCTTTTCTCATGGTCTGAGAGTCTTCAGGTGCCTTTTGGCAAACTCCAAGCGGGCTGTCGGGTGCCTTTAACTGAGGAGTGGCTTCTGTCTGGCCACTCTACCATAAATGCCTGATTGGTGGAGTGCTGCAGAGGTGGCTGTTCTTCTGGAAGGTTCTCCCATCTCCACAGAAGAACTCTAGACCTCTGTCAGAGTGACCATCGGGTTCTTGGTCACCTCCCTGACCAAGGCCCTTCTCCCCCAATTGCTCAATTTGGCCAGGTGGCCAGCTCTAGGGAGTCTTGGTGGTTCTAAATTTCTCCCATTTAAGACTGATAGAAGCCACTGTGTTCTTGGGGACCTTCAATGCTGCATAAATGTTTTGGTAACCTTCACCATATCTGTGACTCGACACAATCCAGTTTCGGAGAACTACGGACAATTCCTTCGACCTCATGGCTTGGTTTTTGCTCTGACATACACTGTCAACTGTGGGACCTTATATAGACAGGTGTGTGCCTTTCCAAATCATGTCCAATCTATTTAATTTACCACAGGTGGACTCCAATCAAGTTGTAGAAACATCTCAAGGATGATCAATGGAAACAGAATGCAACTGAACTCAATTTCGAGTCTCATAGCAAAGGGGTTTGAATAGTTATGTAAATAGTGTTTTTTTATTTTTTATGAATTTGCTAAAAATTCTACAAACCCGTTTTCGCTTTGTCATTATGGGGTATTGTGTGTAGATTGCTGAGAAATATATATTTAATCCATTTTAGGATAAGGCTGTAACGTAACAAAATGTGAAAAAGTCAAGGGGTCTGAATACTTTCCGAAGGCACAGTAAATGCATATCCCCATGAAACTGAATGGGATCAAATGGTTGGTATGCAGATGCTTCATGGACTTTTCACTGGTAAAACTAAAATAATTATCATTAACGATTTTACAGTGAGAAATGATGAATGGAGGGTGACGACAACATTATTTGCGTAAAGGTAAAGAAACATGCGCAGTACGTGATTCAGATCTTCAGCTCTGGGGAAAAGGGACGGATGGGGCTGTTACCTACGGATCCGCAGACTCAGCCATTCTAATTTCCTATCCTAACCCCAATGTACTTGACCTTAGACTGTTATGCCTAATCACGGGTCAGATCATATGCCTATTTTGTCATACGTTGCATATCTTTGTCTCCCAAACCTAAATTGACCTGATCTTTTAACCTTTGTTTGGGATCTTAGCCACACAGCTGCTATCTCAGAGTTGTGTCCTCCTCCTCTCTCTGCACCACATGAATTGCTCCTCAGAGGGCTGTGTGTGTGCTGGGAGAGGAAGTCATGGTGACAGCCCTGTAGTTCCTCTCTACCCGCCTGTCACTGTAAAGACCCACTGTTTGGCCTATTGTACACGATTGTACATGCAGCTGGACCAAAACAACAGCTCGCCTACCAGTGAAACAACACCACAAGGGCCTGTATGAATGACAAGGCTGTTTCAAGGCTTAGGCGGAGCATACTGTCTTATTTTACAAGAGTTTTGTTGGGTAGAATGAAAGGTTTTTGTTGAATTGTATGTTCGATATGGTTGTAATAAGGCTAAGCTAAGAATTGGTTCATCTTTTGTATAAACATCACAGCACAGTCGAAAAAGATATGGCAAATAGAAATCAACTGGATGGTGTTCAGAGATAGATGGGAGGGGTTGAGTGGAGCTGATGGTTGGGACTAAAAACAAACAAAAAGAGAACTATTGTAAAATATACTGTGTCCGTGAAATGTATATAGTATGTATAATCTGGAAGTAGAAGCCTAAGAGTTGTTGTCCATTAGTTTACTCCAATTGGGGTAGGGTTGGTAGGGTTAGGGGACACAGTAAAGGATTTTTGTTGTTGTTGATATATATATATATATATATATATATATATATATATATACAAAAAATATATGGGGGATTGGAAATGATGCAGACAATTACATTGATGGAAGCCACAATCTATCTGCAATATTAAAGCTGGTCTACCCACAAAAAAAAATTTTAATAAAAACAAATTAGTTATTCTTAGAAAGGTCACACGGGTCATTGTTGCAATAATTATGTTTGAATCTAAACCTCAATAGGTGAACAGGTCAACTTCCCTCTAAATACTAGCCAAAAGGAGAATATAGAGTACCTATAATTTCTCATTAACTGTTACATTGAGGAAGTGTGTTTTGTCTTCCTCTTCTTGGCACCTCTCACCAAATATGTCTTCCATTGTTTCACTGTCAGTAGCATTTCTCTATTCTACTCAGCCCTAACTAACTACATGTTTTACTGTATTGAGCACAGTAGGGCCGTGGATAAATTGAGCTTGTTTTTTAGTTTTTTGTTAGCCTAATTGTTTCTCTGTTGTGTCCGTAGTGTTAGCAGCATGCTAGGCTAGGTTAGGCTATAGCCCTGATACAGTCCAAAGTCTATTGACATATCAGGACTATTCTAGTCGAACGATACTACCCCCCCCCCCCCCCCCCCCCCCCTACACTGAATGGCTAGGTGTCTCTCTCCTCCGAATACCTAGCCTCATCGCTTCTGCAGCTCTAGCTAGCCCCCTCCCACCTGAGGCGTGCATGGAAACTCCTTATCCTATTTGGGGAAAGGGCTATGTTCTGGCTAGCGACGCTAGGCTAGGCTGCATGTGTATACTCTGAGAAAGCCTTCAGAGCAAAGCAACAGAATGGCCTCTCTGGCCAATCCTCTTACCTCCGCGGCACAAGGCAGCCATATTGAGAGCTTTAAGGCTCAGCAGGTTTCATTCACTGAACCTGGGCAGGAGGAGATTCACTGTTCAACTCACTTTCAAGTTGTTTTACACAGCAAGGCCTGTATACACAAAACGTCTCCGTAGGAGTTCTGATCTAAGATCAGGTCCTCTCTAATGTCCATATAATCAAATTCATTCATTGATTTAAAAGGGAAAACTGATCCTAGATTAGAACGCCTACTCCGAGACACTCTGAGTATACTGGCCACAAACCGGGGAGTTTGGTCTTTAAAAGAAGGAGACTTTTAAAGTGTTGTTTGTATATGAAGCAGGTGACAGGGGGGGGGTTAAGTATGGAGAGGAGAAGGTTGCTGGTCCATAGTGTAACTACTTAGGCCTAAGTGATGGATAGGATAGGTAGAGTCAAGTGTGTTGCGTCTTGATATCATTGAACTTGAGACCCTTTTAAGATCCTTTGCATTGAATTGTAAAGGCTACTGGGTCCAGACAGGACTCCATTGACAAAGACCACATGACACAGTGACTTGTTGTCCTGTAGTACGATGGAAAAGGCTCTTACTTTGTGTAGCTGTAAACACTCACTATAGTTTGTTGTGAATGTATGGTGTGTTTACCTGTTACTGTGGTATTTAAGCTGTTATGGTATTTTAACCTCATTAGATGAATGCTGTTAGTTTTCTTTAATCCACTGTACTGCATCTACTGTAACCATTCTTCTCTTATTTTGCAGATCCTGATAGAGTTCTGTGCGGGTGGAGCGGTGGATGCCGTCATGCTGGGTGAGTCAGTCTTCCTACATCCTACTTCTAAAGAATGTGATAAGCAGATGAGCGATAAATCACTGGTCACAATGGTAACGCATTGAACATTATTATGTGACTGAAACGTGGTGGATATAACGGTATAGTAACAGTTAACTGATATTGAACTACCAGTGATTAGCACCAACACGATGTAGACCACCCTCATAATGCATTGATAAGGTGTCAGTATTAACGTTCTTCATTGATACAGCCGTTAGCCAGCTAAGTCCT
Source organism: Oncorhynchus mykiss (assembly GCF_013265735.2). Taxonomy (NCBI): domain Eukaryota; kingdom Metazoa; phylum Chordata; class Actinopteri; order Salmoniformes; family Salmonidae; genus Oncorhynchus; species Oncorhynchus mykiss. Next base: position 24,118,970 of record NC_048581.1, on the reverse strand, counting down.
GTTGCTGAGGGTGTGTGTGTGACTGCGTGAGTGAAACCCAGTGTGTGAGGAGGAATGCTAAGTATGTGTTTATGTGGCCCCGGTCCCTCAGAGCTAGAAAGGCCCCTGACGGAGCCCCAGATCCGGGTGGTGTGTAAGCAGACCCTCCAGGCCCTCCTCTACCTCCACGACAACAAGGTGATCCACAGAGACCTGAAGGCTGGGAACATCCTGCTATCCCTGAACGGAGATGTCAAACTGGGTAAGAGACTGGGGAAGAGGGGCTGGGAGTTACCTAACCCTGTGTGTTTCACAAACCTCTCCCTGGGGACCCGCATCCGTTCCATGTATTAGAACTATTCCACAGCTAGCACACCCGATTCAACTTGTCAACAATCAAACCCTGGGATAGGTGTTTCAGGTGATGTAGTTCAGGGCTACAACAAAATTATGAAACGTCCACGGGTCCCCTAGGAGACGTTTGAAAACCACTGTCCTAACCAACTATCTGAGCTTAACATGTACATTTAGTCCTTTAGTAGAAGACACTTTTCAGTCATAGTAAAAATCACTACCATACACTCTTAGAAAAAAGGTTATTCGGCTGTCGCTCCACCATTTTGCTGGTTGCTAAAAGACACAAACACAAAACATAAGAATGGGAATCATAGAAATAGCACACATAGAACAGATCTACCGCTTCTAAGACTTGCTTTCAATGAGAACGACAGATTTATAACTCACATTTCTATGTGAATTTGGTTGGTTCACCAAAAAGTTACGTATTGCAGCTTTTAGTAGGGCCAGGGGGAGTTTTTGGATACACCATAGAAGTGCATTCTTGGATGTTCGAGAGTGCATCTGTTGGTGCGTTTAGTCAAAAATAAACGTAAGATATCACCGCTATGAAACACCAAATATGTTTAGAGCAGATGTGGAAGAAAAAAAAGAGGAATTAGGTGGTATTTGTTTGTGAGGTTTATCATAACATTTATAACACAATATACAGACAGAAATATTGCATCATGTAATATTGTAGCCGTCATCGACGAGTCAGTTATGTCACTCAGTTATGGCAATGCTAACTGCCTACAAATCGATTGCGTGTTAGGAAAGCCTGCATGTCATCATTGTTCTGTCATATTGGTACACAGTGAGGGCTGCTCCACACAGTAAGCTCCAGACTCATCATGCAGTAGGTTGTGTATTAGGATGAGTCATAACTTTGTGCGCGTAACGGGCTTGATGTGATAATGCAGTACAAAGTAGGGTATGTATCAGTACAGTGACAACAAAGGTGGCTGTGAAAGTGCCCGTTTGCATGTCAGTGACAGGCAGTGAGAGACTTTGTGTGAAAGGTTAATCACAAACACACACAAAAACACGTACATACACACACACACACACACACACTCTGTTATAAACAACACATGATGTCATCGTAGCAGAAAACAAAATGTCACATGTCTTATCATCAGGTGAATGATACTGGCAAGGATAAGTATTTAACATGTTTAAATTCATAGATTTGGTAGATAGTTTTTCATTATTTTGACCTCCCACATCATAACCCAAGATACACCACCAGTGTTGTTCCCAATGGGAGAAAAGTAAGCTTAGTGGGCAGAACAAGCCAGGTTTGGGCAGAGCCAAGCATCAGCTAGCGCAGTCCTATTGGCACGTTCGAGAATGCATTTGCATATTTCTGTTAGGGAATGCCTAGTCTGTGAACTGAGGGTGTGCAATAGCTCAAATCGCCCTTGCCCTCCTAAACAATGTATTTTTTTCTAATTGTTTCTAAAGGGTCAAGTCTACAAGACTTAGTGCACTCTGTTCATAACAGACATTGTAGTTTTTGGAAGAGAACTGTATTGTTTAATCAAGGAGTAAATTTGTTGAATGTCGGCAAGTTTCATCGAGCTTCAGCTCCTCCCACTTCCCGCCACTGGACTTACTCTCATCATTATATTTGGTCGTTTTAAGCGGATGCTTCAGATGTATACATCCGGTGAGACATCTGGCTCCTTCTAGCTGTGTTATAATTGGAAGAGGAACTCTCACATAATTGTTTGGTTTATTATTTTTTAAATGAACTAGGCAAGTCAGTTCAGAACAAATTCTTATTTACAATGACGGCCAAACCCGGGCGAACCAGATTGGGATGTGATGCAGCCTGGATTCGAACCAGGGACTGTAGTGACGCCTCTTGCACTGAGATGCAGTGCCTTAGACCGCTGTGCCACTCAGGAGCCCACATTTTTATTCATTTGATTATATTAAAAAAGCAATCACACCTGAAAAAGACACATGCACATGAGTGAAATCATAGGGGATAACACACAATAAAGTATGGGACTTATTTCCATTGTGGTCCTGAACATAGCCTATTAGCTAGAATGGTAACAGCAAACACATTTTCGCCAAGAGCATCTTTTTATCTGCTTAAACAAAGGTTAGCCATGTGTAGGCAAAAATGTATGTCCAAGTCAAGAAAGCTTACCAGTGCCCAGCGGCACTTGCCACACTGGTTGCCTATTCGCGGATGCATTTTCAAAGCCTATGTCAGATACAGTGAGTGTAATTTGCTCGATGTTAGAAGTTGAGAAATAAAGTTGACATCGTTAGAAATAAGATAAGATCCGGTTTTCTACTGTAGGTACTCTGCTGTTCAAAAGTTCGGGGTCACTTAGAAATGCCCTTGTTCTTGAAAGAATGCTCAACTAGTCTAAAGAAGGCTAGTTGTATTGCTTCTTTAATCAGGACAACAGTTTTCAGCTGTGCTGACATAATTGCAAAAGTGTTTTCTAATGATCAATTAGCCTTTTTTAAAATGATAAACTTGGATTAGCTAACACAACGTGCCATTGGAACACAGGAGTGATGGTTGCTGATAATGGGTTTCCAGCTACAATAGTTATTTACAACATGAACAATGTCCACACTGTATTTCTGATCAATTTGATGTTATTTTAATGCTTTTCTTTCAAAAACAAGGACATTTTCTAAGTGACCTCAAACCTTTTAACGGTAGTGTATGTCATTTAAAAAAATATTCTGTTGATGCTAGCGATATTAATAAACATTTAGGTTATTAAAAAAAATGAAAATCACTTCAATATATACTGTATATATTTTTGCGGACCCCCTGCAGTACCTCTAGGGGCCGCGGACCCCAGGGTGACTAGCCCTGGCTTAGGTTAATTCTTATGAACAACAACAACATGTTGTACCCTAGTTGCTAACAGCAGCACTGTTTCCCATTGGTGTTTCAGCTGACTTTGGTGTGTCGGCCAAAAATACCAAAACACTACAGAGGAGAGACTCTTTCATCGGGACGCCATACTGGTGAGTCAAACATGAAAACCTGTCATGCTGTTGTAATTCATCAAATTACTATTTCTCCCCATTCTTCTGAATTGACCAGTCAACTTGATATACTTTTTAATGTATTCCCCCCCAAAAAAAGATTGACTTACATTTCAATTTATTGAAACCATAATGTATAGCCTACAAAATCCCAATATTACTGTACAGAAAATGCTACAATTCCACATTTCCACACAATTTGTTTCATAGTCATTTGCGTTTCACCTAATATATTTTGTCCCTTTGTCATTGGTCATTCATATTTCACTGCAACATTTCCTTTCCTCTGATTGGTTCTTTTTTTATCCGTTCTTCCCAGGATGGCCCCGGAGGTGGTGATGTGTGAGACGTTTAAGGACCGCCCGTACGACTACAAGGCTGACATCTGGTCCCTGGGGGTGACTCTGATCGAGATGGCCCAGATTGAGCCTCCCAACCACGAGATGAACCCTATGAGAGTCCTGCTGAAAATAGCCAAGGCCGATCCTCCTACCCTGATGCAGCCATCGCGCTGGTAAGTCTGGCGTGTCAGTCAGTGATGTGGCAGCCTGGCAGACAAGTTATTTCTGTCTAGGTTTGGCTTCAGGAACCCTCAATTAAATGGGAAGGAAGAAATGCCCCTTTAATACGCTGTCACTCTGCACAATGTTCCTCTTCTTGCACTTTCTTGCCTAGAGAGATTGTATCACTAATTCACTCCTCTCTGCACTTGCCATATCTGTTGAGATGGTTCTACCTACTCTAATTTACCTCAATGCCTTTGGGAGGAATACATGACACTGTTTAGTTGTAGCCTATTTTCAATGTTGTAGTTATTACAAGTGATCTCCATTCACTCTCTTCAGGTCTCCAGAGTTCAGTGACTTCCTAAGAAAGTGTCTCGATAAGAATGTGGACAACAGATGGAATGTGGCACAACTTCTACAGGTAATGGTGACACACCTGTTCCCCCCCTTTTGCCCTCACTTTCCCCTTTGTTCCCTCACCCTACCTCCTCTTCTCCTCAGCCCCCTCCTCTCCTCCTTACCCCACCACCTCTTGTTTTTTCCCAGCACTCCGCCCCACGGCCACCTGTCAAATTAAATACATGGCCATATTGGCCCTGATCATGATCATGAGCTGTGCATCTAAGGTGTCAGCCAGGTACCTGTTGTGCTAGCTAGGGCGCTAATGACACTTACTTATCCCATCTGCGGCCTCCGTCAACACAACAGGCTTTTCTTTCCGAAAGGGTTTAAAGAGCGACCGCCAAGCATTATGACTGCAGTTACCTTACATTTTGGGAAGACGGTGTGCTTTGTGTATTAATCAGATTGTTTTGAGTTGTTATGAAGATTGTACTTCACATTTTTGACTAAATGTACACTGAGTGGACAAAATATTAAGAACACCTTCCTAATGTTGAGTTGCACCCCATTTTGCCCTCAGAACAGGCTCCACTCATCGAGGTATGGACTACAAGGTTTAGAAAGTGTTCCAGAGGGATGCTGGTCCATGTTGACTCCAATGCTTCCCACAGTTGTCCAGTTGTCTGGATGTCCTTTGAGTGGTGGACCATTCGTGATACACGCAGGAAACTGTTGAGTGTGAAAAACCCAGCAGCGTTGCAGTTCTTGACACACTCAAACTGGTGCGCCTTGCCCCTTACGATCATACCCCATTCAAAGGCACTTAAATATGTTGTCTTGCCCATTCACCCTCTGAATGGCAGACATACACAATCCATGTCTGAATTGTCTCATGGCTTCAAAATCCTTCTTTAACCTGTCTCCTCCCCTTCATCTACACTGATTTGAAGTGGATTTAAAACTTCTTATGGCTGCAGTGGCAGTATTGAGTAGCTTGGATGAAAAGGTGCCCAGAGTAAACTGCCTGTTCCTCAGTCCCAGTTGCTAATATATGCATTGTATTATTAGTATTGGATAGAAAACACTCTGAAGTTTCTAAAACTGTTTGAATGATGTCTGTGAGTATAACAGAACTCATATGGCAGGCAAAAACCTGAGAAGAAATCCAAACAGGAAGTGGGAAATCTGAGGTTGGTCGATTTTCAACTCAGCCCTATTGAATACACAGTGGGATATTGGTTATGTTGCACTTCCTACGGCTTCCACGAGATGTCAACCGTCTTTAGAAACTTGTTTGAGGATTCTACTATGAAGGGGGACTGAATGAGAGATCATTGAGTCAGAGGTCTGCCAGCAGTCACGTGCTGGTCACGCGCATTTCACATGAGAGGTAGCTCGCGCTCCTTTGCTTTTCTGAAGACAAAGGAATTCTCCGGTTGGAATATTATTGAAGTTTTATGTTAAAAACATCCTAAAGATTGATTCCATACATCGTTTGACATGGTTCTACGGACAGTAACAGAACTTTTTGACATTTCGTCTGCAACTAGTTAACGCGCTTCGTGACTTTGGATTTGTTTACCAAACGCGCTAACAAAAGTAGCTATTTGGACATAAATTATGGACATTATCGAACAAATCCCAAAAATTTGGTGGAACTGGGATTCCTGGGAGTGCATTCTGATGAAGATCATCAAAGGTAAATTAATATTTGTTAATTGTTAATTCTGATTTCTGTTGACTCCAACATGGCGGATATATCTATTTGTTTTCTGAGCGCCGTTCTCAGATTATTGCATGGTTTGCTTTTTCCGTAAAGCTTTTTTGAAATCTGACACAACCAGTTGCATTAAGGAGAAGTCTATCTGTATTTCCATGTATAACACTTGTATTTTCATCAATATTTATAATGAGTATTTCTGTAAATTGCTGTGGCTCTCTGCAATGTCACCGGATGTTTTTGGAACTACTGAACGTAACGCGCCATTGTATACTCAGATTTTTGTATATAAATATGCACTTTATCGAACAAAACATACATGTATTGTATAACATGAGGTCTTATGAGTGTCATCTGATGAAGATCATCAAAGGTTAGTGATTCATTTTATCTCTATTTGTGCTTTTTGTGACTCCTCTCTTTGGCTGGAAAAATTGCAGAATTTTTCTGTGACTTGGCGGTGACTTAACATAATCGTTTGTGGTGCTTTTTCTGTAAAGCCTATTTAAAATCGGACACTTTGGTGGGATTAACAACAAGATTACCTTTTAAAATGGTAAAAGATACATGTATGTTTGAGGAATTTTAATTATGAAATTTATGTTGTTTGAATTTGCCACCCTGCACTTTCACTGGCTGTTGTCATATCGATCCCGTTAACGGGATTGCAGCCCTAAGAGGTGACATCAATAAGGGATTATAGCTTTCACCTGGTTAGTCTGTCATGTTTTGTACACTGAATTTTTCTTTTAATTGTGTATCTTGATTTGTGTGATGAAATCGCACAAATATTTGTTGTCTTTTCAGATGCAGTGAAAGTAGTACACTTCAAGAGGACATAATAGTCTTTATATCTAAAAGTGTCCTCAATATTATGCTTTTTTTTTTTTTTATCGTTGCAGCATCCATTTTTGAGTACTGTGACCGACAGCAGACCGTTGAGGGAGCTGATCGCTGAAGCAAAGGCTGAGGTTTACGAGGAGATTGAGGAACACAAGGAGGAAGAGGAGGAGGAGGATGGAGAGACACAGCGGGTATGTTACACCACAGACAGCTCAGTTCGAAAAATAACCACATGAAAGAGTGTGAAACATTATAGATGGACAGTGTGTATTCTTCTGTGGTCTTCATCATTTATTATAAAGAACAGGCTGTACAGACTTGACAAAAATAAGGAAAATGATTGACTATTGGTTAGAAGGATTTATTTAGAATCATTCCCACAGTTCTATTATTTGAAAGCTAATCCAGACATTATCTGTTGATTTATTTTAACCTACATTTTGATTTTCATCACGTTTTCTTCAGGGTCACAAACGTGCACCGTCCGATGCCAGTGTTGCCAGCTCGGAGGACGAGAAACTCCCTCAGTCTCCCTCAGCCTCCATCCTGGAGTCTTTACTGGAGAAGGCTGAACCGGTTATCCCAACACCACAGATTGTTGAAAAGGTCCCTGAACCAAGCGTCGTCAAACCAGAGGAGAACCTGGTTGTGGACACTGGCTTCGTCGAGGAGCCTTCTGTCACTGCAGAACTGGAGGAAATGGATGAGACCCTTGGTGCTCCAATAAATGGAGAGACAACAGAAGCCAGTGAGAAACCAGTAGAGGTGACGGAAGAGGAGGAGAAGGTTCAAGAAATATCAGAGGTTTGCCCAACAGAACCCAGTGAGATAACTTCTTCAGAACCAGCAGAGAAACCAGCAGAGGCCCAACCAGAAGGAACCGTTTCCAATGCTGCGGTCACCATAGCCGACAAGGAGATGGAACAACTGGCCATATCCAATCAAGATGAAAAGGAAGTGGACCTAGCTGAGGTCCAGACGAATGAGATCACTGCAGAAGGGTCAGAGGCCAAGGAAGAGCCAACAGGAGACAAGATGGAAGTTGAGGAGGAACCAGCCAACGAGGAGCTTAGCAGGGAAGCAAAGGTTACCGTGACAACCCCAGAGGAGACTAAGGTGGACGACAAACTCAAACCTGCATCTCCAGCGGTCTGGAAAGAGGAGGAAGGAGAGAAAGAGAGAGTGGAGTATAAGCCAACTGCGGAGACAGGGACTCCAGTGAAGTCTAAGGATGAGAAGGAGAGTGATTCGGACTCTAGGAGTAGTTCTGCTGCACATAACGGCAGCATAGACATGAACTTGTCCATCTCCAGCTTCCTGACCAAAACCAAGGAGCCAGGACCCCTCTCCATACAGGTACGGCATCACAATAGACTCTCTTTAGAGAATGTCTTTGATCAAATCCTTTGGTAATAGCTAAGTAGTCCAGTAATAACCCTTATCAATACACCATTATAAATGCTTCATACATTATTATCGGTGTTATAAATGCTTATGAATTGTAATTGTAATTTACAATGACCGCTTTATTCCATGAAGTAGTCCAACTACAGTATATTGATGGTATATTTATTGCCACCATTTTGTTTTTCAGGACACCAAGCGCCAGAAGAAGACACTGAAGAAGACCCGTAGGTTCGTGGTGGATGGAGTCGAGGTTAGCGTGACGACGTCGAAGATCATCACCGACAATGACACCAAGAACGAGGAGATGAGGTTCCTCAGGTAAAGATTAATTTACATGAATTAGCATTTTGAGCATTATGCATTGAAATATATGCCAATACTATGCAAAGATATAATCCATCTCTCCTGCAGTATAAGCTCAAGCTTAGGCTCTAACTGAACTGAATGAACTAGTGAATGTAGCTATTTTAGTATATTGACTATGCAAGACATTAGGGACACCTTCCTAATATTGCGTTGCACCCCCTTTTGACCTCAATTCATTTACATATCAAAGTGCTACTGAGCCGCGTGCATCGAGATGTCTTGTTATATAACGTTTTCATTGGTCTCTCGAGAGACCCTCCTCCATTGCTTTGGGTTGTTTAATCTCCTTTTGGAGAAAAAGATGTTCCTCTCATGTTTTTTTTTCTTCCCCTTCCTCCCCCTCCTCTCCCAGGCGTCAGGAGCTGAGGGAGCTGCGTCTCCTGCAGAAAGAGGAACAGAGGGCCCAGCAGCAGCTCAGCAATAAACTGCAGCAGCAGAAAGAGCAGATCTGCCGCCGTTTCGAACAGGAGACGACCGTGAGTCACTATCCTTTTTTTTCATCAAAGCCTCAATGGGAGGTGCTTTGAGACCTATCGAATGGTACCGTGTAGTACTGCAATTGCATGTAGTGCTGTAGTACTATAATTGCCTATTCGTGACCCTGGCCCCAGTCATACTGTGTCCAACCTAGCACAGTGACAGAAGATTGCCTACTGGTGTGGTCACAACCAATCCTGAAGGAGCATGCTAAACCACACATGGCTGTGAAACAGTAAGCTGAATTAGCCCAGTAAGACCAGTTAGTCCCTGCCCAGTATTACAGAGGTATGTCCCGTCCACACCACACCACAGCTTCCATGTGCCTTTTGCTCCTGTTACGTCATTACTTATTTCTGGACGAGGTAAATCCTTCTGTATGTCAGTCAAACTGCCACTCACAGTTTAGACGGAGACTGAGTCCACTAGCCAGCTAGTAAATCCAAGGAAAACAGGATGCCATTGAAATGACATTGCTTTCTGTAATATGCCAGTCATTCATTGATGACCAGTGTTTGAAAACGAGTTATATTTCTAGCGAAAGTGACGAGCTGACACCGAATCAAAATGACGTCCTCATTCTGCAGAGTAAGAAGCGCCACTACGACCAGGAAGTGGAGAACCTGGAGAGACAGCAGAAGCAGACCATCGAGAGGCTGGAGCAGGAGCACACCAACCGGCTGAGGGACGAGGCCAAGCGCATCAAGGCCGAGCAGGACAAGGAGCTGTCCAAGTTCCAGAACATGCTCAAGAACCGCAAGAAAGAGGTAAGGAAGTAGAGGGCAGTGTGTGTTAGTGTTGCACGGTATACCCAAACTTCTGTACCTTTTCTATGCTTGAACATGAAAAACGGTTCGGTACTTTCGGTTCTTCTGTCAAATGTGTCTCACGTCGTTTACTGATTGAGAGAGACAGACTTGATCCTATCAACACAGCCCGGTCCACTTATAGCGCGAGAGCACTGTGCCTGCTTCACTTACCCAATGCTAGCCGTAGTCTGTCCTGAGGAACCACTGCTCTCACTGGGAGTCTGGGCTGCCTCATGTTAGCTCTCCTCTCATACTGGCTCTAGTCTGTCCTGAAGAACCTCTGCTCACACTGGGAGTCTGGGCTGCCTCATGTTAGCTCTCCTCTCATACTGGCTCTAGTCTGTCCTGAAGAACCTCTGCTCACACTGGGAGTCTGGGCTGCCTCATGTTAGCTCCCCACTCATACTGCACAGAAGTGCAGAAGAACACACTTGAATAATGCAACACAGCACGTAGAAATTGTCCGCAGAATGACTGTCTGCAAAACAATGTTCATTACAGGCTAGAACAATGTAATAAGATAACTTTTTAGCTTCCTGCTTTGTAGGCTAACTTTCCTTGCTAGCTTACAGCTGAAGTTAACATCAATTCACTACCCTAGTACTTTGTTTTTGATAATAATGCAAACCATAATGCAAAATATGCTGATTTCAAAGCTGATTGTCACCAAAAACCATAGTCATTGCCAAAAACGTTTGAATGACATCATTAAGTGTTAAAGACACAGCGCACACTTTTATAAGAGAAGGTGTTGCTTCTTCTATGCAAATGTTGTTGATCAGTGCAATAAAACAAGGCCACAAATGGAAGGGCAATGGATTGTTTTTCATCTGTTACCAGCCAAAAGAAGCATGCGCACACTCCCAGGGACTGATTTAATACAGGGGCTGAATCCTCGGAGCCCAAGAACATAAGGGGCCCAAAAGGCAGAGCCATTAAAAAATATATATAAAATTTTTAAAATATATAAAATATATATGAATATGCATTCATCTGTATTGTGAATAGGCCTAGGCTACATCTTGATTTACCCAGTTTATCAATAGAGATTTACCATTCAAATAAATGACTCCCATTATGTTATGTATTTAGATGAGTAAAAACTAAGTCAAATTGTATAATTGATCCATTAACGCATGCATGGCTATCTGGATCAAGTGCCGTTCTGTACATTTGGCCAACGCGCCTTTTTTTAGCCGTGGTATCGTTATCAAAGTCACATTTTTGGTATCACGACAACACTAGTGTGCGTGGTATGTGAATGTTGTAACTGATGCTGTAAAGGTCTGGCTGTGGGTGTGCTTGCGGTGTACAGTACATTTGTGGAAAAGAAACATGTTGATCCGTCTTAGATTAGGCTAAGCAGCGATTGGACTCTCATTGGCTGTCTGGGATTTGCAGGATTGTTGTCACTACAATGTGTTGCTGTTACATTTGACATTTTAGCCATTTAGCAGACTCTCTTATCGAGAGCAACTTACAGTCAGTCACCTTAAGATAGCTTGGTGAGAATATCACCGTTGTCGCAAGTAAATTTTTCCTCAGTAAAGGTGCTATCAGCAAATTCAGTGCTGTTGGGAAAAGACGACAAGGAATAGTTGTCTTTTCAACAACAACAACACTTATTGAAAGACAAAAATATACTAAGCTACTCTTGCAGGGATTAGTTGTTTTCCCAGGCTATCGATGAGCTCTGTTGAACTGGATCACTAGAAGTGGTTTTAATATGCATGATGTACTGTTGAACTGGATCACTAGAAGTGGTTTTAATATGCATGATGCACTGTTGAACTGGATCACTAGAAGTGGTTTTAATATGCATGATGTACTGTTGAACTGGATCACTAAAATGGGTTTTAATATGCATGATGCACTGTTGAACTGGATCACTAGAAGTGGTTTTAATATGCATGATGCACTGTTGAACTGGATCACTAGAAGTGGTTTTAATATGCATGATGTACTGTTGAACTGGATCACCAAAAGTGGTTTTAATATGCATGATGTACTGTTGAACTGGATCACTAAGAGTGGTTTTAATATGCATGATGCACTGTTGAACTGGATCACTAGAAGTGGTTTTAATATGCATGATGCACTGTTGAACTGGATCACTATAAGGGGTTTTAATATGCATGATGTACTGTTGAACTGGATCACTAGAAGTGGTTTTAATATGCATGATGCACTGTTGAACTGGATCACTAGAAGGGGTTTTAATATGCATGATGCACTGTTGAACTGGATCACTATAAGGGGTTTTAATATGCATGATGCACTGTTGAACTTGATCACTAGAAGTGGTTTTAATATGCATGATGCACTGTTGAACTGGATCACTAGAAGTGGTTTTAATATGCATGATGTACTGTTGAACTGGATCACCAAAAGTGGTTTTAATATGCATGATGTACTGTTGAACTGGATCACTAAGAGTGGTTTTAATATGCATGATGCACTGTTGAACTGGATCACTAGAAGTGGTTTTAATATGCATGATGTACTGTTGAACTGGATCACCAAAAGTGGTTTTAATATGCATGATGTACTGTTGAACTGGATCACTAAGAGTGGTTTTAATATGCATGCTGTACTGTTGAACTGGATCACTAGAAGTGGTTTTAATATGCATGATGCACTGTTGAACTGGATCACTAAGAGTGGTTTTAATATGCATGATGTACTGTTGAACTGGATCACTATAAGGGGTTTTAATATGCATGATGCACTGTTGAACTTGATCACTAGAAGTGGTTTTAATATGCATGATTCACTGTTGAACTGGATCACTAGAAGTGGTTTTAATATGCATGATGTACTGTTGAACTGGATCACCAAAAGTGGTTTTAATATGCATGATGTACTGTTGAACTGGATCACCAAAAGTGGTTTTAATATGCATGATGTACTGTTGAACTGGATCACCAAAAGTGGTTTTAATATGCATGATGTACTGTTGAACTGGATCACTAAGAGTGGTTTTAATATGCATGATGTACTGTTGAACTGGATCACTAAAAGTAGTTAATATGCATGATGTACTGTTGAACTGGATCACCAAAAGTGGTTTTAATATGCATGATGTACTGTTGACCACTAGAAGTGGTTTTAATATGCATGATGCACTGTTGAACTGGATCACTAAAAGTAGTTAATATGCATGATGTACTGTTGAACTGGATCACTAAAAGTAGTTAATATGCATGATGTACTGTTGAATTGGATCACTAAAAGTAGTTAATATGCATGATGTACTGTTGAACTGGATCACTAAAAGTAGTTAATATGCATGATGTACTGTTGAACTGGATCACCAAAAGTGGTTTTAATATGCATGATGTACTGTTGAACTGGATCACCAAAAGTAGTTAATATGCATGATGTACTGTTGAACTGGATCACTAAAAGTAGTTAATATGCATGATGTACTGTTGAACTGGATCACCAAAAGTGGTTTTAATATGCATGATGTACTGTTGAACTGGATCACCAAAAGTGGTTTTAATATGCATGATGTACTGTTGAACTGGATCACCAAAAGTGGTTTTAATATGCATGATGTACTGTTGAACTGGATCACTAAGAGTGGTTTTAATATGCATGATGTACTGTTGAACTGGATCACTAAAAGTAGTTAATATGCATGATGTACTGTTGAACTGGATCACCAAAAGTGGTTTTAATATGCATGATGTACTGTTGAATTGGATCACTAAAAGTAGTTAATATGCATGATGTACTGTTGAACTGGATCACCAAAAGGGGTTTTAATATGCATGATGTACTGTTGAACTGGATCACTGAGAGTGGTTTTAATATGCATGATGTACTGTTGAACTGGATCACTAAGAGTGGTTTTAATATGCATGATGTACTGTTGAACTGGATCACTAAGAGTGGTTTTAATATGCATGATGTACTGTTGAACTGGATCACTAAGAGTGGTTTTAATATGCATGATGTACTGTTGAACTGGATCACTAAGAGTGGTTTTAATATGCATGATGTACTGTTGAACTGGATCACTAAGAGTGGTTTTAATATGCATGATGTACTGTTGAACTGGATCACCAAAAGGGGTTTTAATATGCATGTATTGGGGACATCATGCCACAAGAAATTCTAAGAACTCGTCTTATTTTCAATATCTTACATTTCACAGGATAGTTAAGTCCAGCTGACAAAGATGATATATTCTCAATTTTGTTTGAAAGGGTTTTCCTTGTTTAGCGTCGACAGTCATGTGAATGTTTAGATGTTTAGATGTTTATAGCCCATGTGCACCCCAGTTCGTCCTCAGTATTAATCCCACAGTGTGCCATCGTAAGAGGATAGCCCAATCAACACGACAATCCAATGCCTATTTATAGAAGCTAGCGTTTTACTGACACACCTGTGGTTACAGTACATCTCTCTCATAGGGTCTATATAACTTGTGTCTAAATCAGTCTGAAACTGTCACTTCTCGTCACCTGATCCCAGATCTGTAGCCTATGTGCCGAAGCCAAATGATTCTGACGAGGCTATAGTCCGAGATGTTGACTTATGCAGCGCATACAAATCTGGCATCAGGCTACTTCTCATAGAGTTTGGCTAGTGAGTTGAAACACAAATCCATATCAAAGCCTTGTCGTTGTGTCTGTGTTGTTTCTGCTGTCCCTGTGGTGTGTGTGTTTGTTTGGGCTGCCTCATGCCATAGTTGGGGCGGCAGGGTAGTCTAGTGGTTAGAGTGTTGGACTAGTAACCGGAAGGTTGCAAGTTCAAATCCCCGAGATCCCCGAAATTGCAAGTTCAAATCCCCGAGCTGACAAGGTACAAATCTGTCGTTCTGCCCCTGAACAGGCAACCCACTGTTCCTAGGCCGTCATTGAAAATAAGAATTTGTTCTTAACTGACTTGCCTAGTTAAATAAAGGTAAAAATAAAAATAAAAAAATAGTTCAAACAGGAAATGCGACTCACCCCCAGGCACAGGAGAAACGCTATCGTGAAACGGGAGGAAAAAATGATATAATCACAACTCCACGTGAAGAGGTAGTTTGCTGTGGAAAACGTCTGGTGTGGCTTTCCGACATGGACTGTCCCTTCAATGTCAGTTGGACTGTCCATTCTTCCGTTGACTGCTTTCACTGCCACTGCCACTGCCCTTTGGGAATTTTTGGGCTACTCTTTTTTTTTCTTTTGTGTGGTTTGTTTTTGGTCAAAAATAGAGTTTGTGTATGTATTATTAGATGATAATTTAATTCAAAACATTCTTCCAGCACAAGCCCAACACTATTGATGTGTTTTCTAACAATCCACCCACCTGTGAATCGCAGTGGAACACATTGCCTGTATATTACGGGGGTGTAACAGTGTGTTGGTGTAATGGTTAACTTAGCCAGCAATGTTTATGGATGAGTGGCTGATGATTAGTAGAGTATAGTCTGTTCTGGTCTACAATGTGCTGTATGGAGTGCCAGTCTGCTTGTGCACCATTGCCAACTCCTTTTCCCTTACGGTTATGCATGATAACGAGTGTTGGCAGTAATGCAACAAACAGACTGGCATTCCGGCTACAGGTTATGATTTAGTAGAGTATAGGTCTAATCTGTTGTGATCGACAGGGAGTGGCCCAGGGTATGATTCTATCTTTTCAGTTGTCCTCCTGCACTCTCTTCAACGCCCCCATGCAGGATGTAAGTTGTAAGACCCCCCCCCCCCCCCCCCCCCCCTTGGTTTGAAATGTGTCCTATCCTTGCACTCTCACATGGCAGTAGATTCACTCACTGACTTTGAGACGGCGGTGTTTATATCGGTGCGTGTGTGTGTGTGTGTGTGTGTGTGTGTGTGTGTGGAATGCTTTGTGGGCATTCTCCTTTCCTTAAAACCTGGACTGGTCAACACGTGGAGGGCTGGTTTAAAGGGAATGCAGCAGTGTTCTATTTTGGGATTTGGCCGACACATTTCTATAGAGGAAATGGCATCAACCCGAAACTTAGCATTTCAATCAACCTGGAACTTAGCTATGAAAAAACAACATTCCCAGTGCATTGCCCGTAAAACGAATCAAGTCCGCCAGTCGACGTCCGGTGCTCTACGTTTTCGATGACCCAGCACATCTAGTCCGTCTAGTCTACTTCCTGTCGCCACATTGTTGCCAGCCTCCACAGTGTGGTCCATTTAACTCAAGCCATACTTATCCCCATAGTCCAGACCCCATACAGTAGGGTTGGTCAGATTACGCGTCTGTCCTGATGGGGGGGAGGGTAACATCAACAAGCTAGACCGGTGACTCTCTCTCTCGTGCTGTTGGAGTCGACTGGGGGAACTAGAGCAGGTGAGGTGAGGTGAAGACAGCCATTCCAAATTGACGGACAGACACGTGTTGTTTGGCATCACCAGCCTGTGGTTTTTGTTTGCCATGCTCTTACGGTTGGTTTGAATCTCTCTTCTGTTCATCTCTTAAACTGTACCGACACAGTTCTCTCCTGGTGTTTCTTAATTTAATCAAGCGACATTGTAGGCCTGGTTTTAGGGCTGTATTGGCAATCTGAGTAAGTGTAACAACTCATCGACGAACTAAGATATGACACAATGTTCTGCGACTCCCGGTGTGTTTTGGTTCTGTGAATTTGGTCTCAGTTGGCCTGCTAATGGCCTTTTCATTTGACTAATATCACTCTCTTTCTCCTTCTGTCTGGATCACACAGTGTATAGCAGAGGTACTCAACACCGACCCTAAGAGGTCTGGAGCCTGCTGGTTTGTGTTCTACCTGGTAATACATTGCAAACCCCTGGTGTCCCAGGTCTAACTAAGTCCTCAATTAGAGGGGAATAATGAATGTATGCAGTGGAACTGGATTAGAGGTCCAGAGTTGCGTTTGAGGGGCATATAGATATACTTTACTTATCCAGCTGTCTTTCCCTCTTCTTCCTCAGGAGCAGGAGTTCCTGCAGAAACAGCAGCAGGAGTTGGACTGTGCCCTGAAGAAGATCATCCAGCAACACAAACACGAGCTGGCCACCATCGAGAGAGACTGTCTCAACCACAAACAACAGCTCCTCAGAGGTGAAGATGCATCTCTCGGCGTGACACATAGACTATAGTTAGGTACTCAGTCATAGCACCGTTCAGAGGGGAGAAACCGGCCTTAACCACAAACAGAAGATGCATAGCTCTGTGTGAGATGCAAGTAGCACAGATGCACATTGCAGTAGGATGGATACACAACCTTTATAAAGGTCATAGTCACTACATAGAAACAGTCTACCCTAGCCGCTCTCACCAGCATACTTAAAGGAAATATAGTAAACCTTACTGTTTGTGTGCGAGATGGAAATCGCAAACACACAGTGACACAGTATATAACTTAAAACAGAAGCTCTACAGAGTTCAAACGACGGCCCCGTCAGGCCTTGACTCTAGTTGAGCAATAAAGCACGGGGGGGTGTGGTATATGGCCAATATTATGCACAACGCAACACGGAGTGCCTGGATACAACCCTTAGTCATGGTATATTGGCCATATACCACAAACCCGAGCTGCCTTATTGCTATTATAAACTGGTTTGCCAGGGGAGACCATCTGATATACCACGGCTTTCAGCCAATCAGCATTCAGGGTTTGAACCACCCAGTTTATAATACCTATTAATGCTGAGAACCTAACATGAACTGAACTGGTTAGCAGCCTACTAACCCTGCCTGGTCAGATTCCAGTCATCACATACACATCAGCTTATAGAAATAGCTCCACCGAAATGTTCACAAGCTGTAGGCCTTGATGACTTGCTGATTTGAATGGTATGAACCATGTTAGAAACGCATTCCAAGCTAACCAATTAGTCAAATCTAGTGACATGTTTTTTGGGTGCCAAGATCGTCAACATCAAATACAAAGAAATACAGACGAAAGATCTGATTTACAATGGTGGGGTTTTGTATATAATAATAATATGCTGAACTTCCGTGTAATGCAGTGTTCCCTTGAACTGAGTTTGTGTGTTTTGCTCCTGGCAGCACGGGAAGCAGCAATGTGGGAGCTGGAAGAGCGTCACCTACAGGAGAAACACCAGTTGTTTAAACAACAGCTGAAAGACCAGTACTTCATGCAGAGACACCAGCTGCTTAAGAGACACGAGAAGGTAGAGTACAGCTTCCAGACAGACAAACAGACGATTCAGGATCAGATCTCATAAGCCTAGTCCTGAACAGAACCACTAGGAGCAAAATACCTGAACAGGTCAGGGGATAGAGTGAGGCATAATACTGAATGACTACAAGTTTTGACTCATGACATCTTAAATCAAATTGGAAATATGCCTGGGTATATCTGTTTCTGCATTAAAAAATGATGCATCATTGTTTTGCCAAATGCGGACTGAGTAACGCTGACAAGACAACTAAATGGCTAGCACTTTGACAACTAGTCTAATATCTCATTTCTATGGAAGCTAATGATGTGTTTCTGCCCCCCCACCTCTCCTCCCCTCCTCCTCCCTCCCTCTCTCCTTCCCTCCCCCTCTCTCTCTCTCTCTCTCTCTCTCTCTCTCTCTCTCTCTCTCTGTCTCTCTGTCTCTCTGTCTCTCTGTCTCTCTGTCTCTCTGTCTCTCTGTAGGAGATGGAGCAGATGCAGCGCTACAACCAGCGTCTGATTGAGGAGATGAAGAACAGGCAGACACAGGAGAGGGCCCGCTTACCCAAGATCCAGCGCAGCGAGGCCAAGACGCGCATGGCCATGTTCAAGAAGAGCCTCCGAATCACTGGGGGCCCCATCACACCCGAGCAGGAGAGGGAGAAGGTAAAACAGGTGAGAGATACTGGTCAAAAAACACATAATTGAGAATGGAAACCTATGTATTTTGATGTTATTTTCAAAGTATAATCAAATCAAATTTTATTGGACACATACACATATTTAGCAGATGTTATTGCGGGTGCAGCGAAATGCTTGTGTTCCTAGCTCCGACAGTGCAGTAGTATCTGACAGTTCACAACAATACACACACACATCTAAAAGTAAAATAATAAAATTAGGATGAGCAATGTTGGAGTGGCATTGAATAAATACAGTAGCATAGAATACACTGTATACATATGTGATGAGTGAAACGGTATGTAAACATTATTAAAGTGACTAGTGTTCCATTGTTAAAGTGACCAGTGATTCCATGTCTATGTATATAGGGCAGCAGCCTCTTTGATGCCGGGTTGAGTAACCAGGTGGTAGCCAGCAAGTAATGGCTATTTAACAGTCTGATGGCCTTGAGATAGAAGCTGTTTTTCAGTCTCTCGGTCCCAGCTTTGATGCACCTGTACTAACCTCGCCTTCTGAACGATAGCGGGGTGAACAGGCTGTGGCTCGGGTGGTTGATGTCCTTGATGATCTTTTTGGCCTTCCTGTGACCTCTGGTGGTGTAGGTGTCCTGGAGGGCAGGTAGTTTGCCCCCGGTGATGTGTTGGGCAGACCGTACCACCCTCTGGAGAGCCCTGCGGTTGTGGGCGGTGCAGTTTCCGTACCAGGCGGTGATACAGCCCGACAGGATGCTCTCGATTGTTTATCTGTAAAAGTTTGTGAGGGTCTTAGGGACCAAGCCAATTTTTTTCAGCCTCCTGAGTTTGAAGAGGCTCTGTTGCGCCTTCTTCACCACACTGTCTGTGTGGGTGGACCATTTTAGATTGTCAGTGATGTTTACGCCGAGGAACTTGAATCTTTCCACCTTCCCCACTGCGGTTCTGTCTGTGGATAGGGGTGTGTTTCCTCTGCTGTTTCCTGAAGTCAATGATCAGCTCCTTTGTTTTGTTGGCGTTGAGGGAGAGGTTATTTTCCTGGCACCACTCCACCAGGGTCCTCACCTCCACTCTGTAGGCTTCCTTGTCATTGTTGGTAATCAGGCGTACTACTGTTGTCATCTGCAAACTTGATGATTGAGTTGGAGGTGTGCGTGGCCACGCAGTCATGGGTGAAGGAATACAGGAGGGGGCTGAGCACGCCCCTGTGTTTTTTCCTACCTTTACCATCTGGGGGCAGCCCGTGAGGAAGTCCAGGACCCATTTGCACAGGGCAGGATTCAGACCCAGGGCCCCAGGCTTGATGATGAGCTTGGAGGGTACTATGGTGTTGAAGGCTGAGGTATAGTCAATGAACAACATTCTTACATAGGCTTGCCTCTTGTCCAGATGGGATAGGGCAGTGTGCTGTTTCGATGGCGATTGCATCATATGTAGATCTATTGGGGTGGTATGCAAATAGATGTGGGTCTAGTGTGTAAGGTAGAGGTGATATGATCCTTAACTAGCCTCTCAAAGGACTTCATGATGACAGAAGTGAGTGCTACGGGGCGATAGTCATTTATTTCAGTTATCTTTTCTTTCTTGGGTACAGGGACAATGGTGGACATCTTGAAGCATGTGGGGACAGCAGACTGGGATTGGGAGAGATTGAATATGTCCGTAAACACTCCAGCCAGCTGGTCTGCGCATGCTCTGAGGACATGGCTAGGGATGCCGTCTGGGTCGGCAGCCTTGTGATGGTTAACACACTTAAATGTTTTACTCACGTCGGACACGGAGAACGAGAGCCCACAGTCCTTGGGAGCGGGCCGCATCAGTGGCATTGTGTTTTCCTCAAAGCGGGCGAAGAGGGTGTTTAGCTTGACGTCAGTGTCCGTGATGTGGCTGGTTTTCCCTTTGTAATCCGTGACTGTCTGTAGACCCTGCCACATACATCTCGTGTCTGAGCCGTTGAATTGCGACTCCACTTTGTCTCTGTACTGATGTTTTGCTTGTTTGTTTGCCTTATGGAGGGAATAACTACACTGTTTCTATTTGGCCATATTCCCAGTCACCTTGCCATGGTTAAATGCGGTGGTTGGCGCTTTCAGTTTTGTGCCAATGCTGCCAGCTAATGAGGGATTATAGACATTGCTTTCAGTGGAGAAAGAGGTGAAGTCTCAGAGCTTGTTGATCCAAGTCAAAGGGACTTTCCCAGGCACTGAAGGATTTACAGTACTTTAGGAAATGCTAGGTCAAGCTTGAGACTCCCAGTGCAAATTAAACATGTATCAAGTTCCAACTGTAATTGGGCCTCTTTTAATACTCGTGGGAGTTGAATAACTGAGATGTTTCTGTGTGTTTGACAGTTTGCAGCCCAGGAGGAGAAGAGGCAGAAGAATGAGAGGCTCCACCAGCACCAGAAACATGAGAACCAGATGAGAGACCTGCAACTGCAGTGTGACACCAACATCCGGGAGCTGCAGCAGTTACAGGTACACTCTCAGAAATAAAGGTGTAGATTTGTTCCTAAAGGGGTACAACTTCTTGTCACTGGGGTGGTACCTGTAAGGTCCTCCTTTATACTTTTAGTTATGGGTACATATTTGTACCCACGTTCATACCTCAGATAGTACCTTTCTCCACAGGTACAAAAGCATGCTTTGTGCCTTTACACTATATAGTACCATCACAGTGACAAAGCCATTTGTTCCTTGAAAGTGGCAAAAATGGACCTCTACCATAGACCACTTAAACTTGTAGAATATTTCCACTCACGGGTGGCCAAAAATAACTATCTGAAAGCCACTCCCCCGCTGTGCCAAGCCTCCAATACAATTTCCCAATTTGCCTTTTTGATTGAATTGTAGAGTTACCACCATTGACTGTATTTGTTAGTAACAGAACCATTGTTGTTAAATTATTTTATTTTCAGTCACAAGTGAGTACCTAAGCATATATTACCATTAAAATTAAACTCTTTACGACAATACATTACATATCGAGTACTAGTTTTACTCTAATACAGTGGCATGAAACTCATGGTTTATAGGCTACGTCAGGTCTGCTTGCAAAGTTCTGTAAACATACCCCAAATTCTGGGAGTTTTGGGATATTCTGGTTGAAGCATTTCCCCCTTATTCCCTCCTGTTTCCAGGAATCTTCCGACTGTGATTTCTAGAAACCTGGGAAATTTACCAGAATAGAGCATGCTGGGAAATATGAAGATAATAATTATGGTACAAATGTGGCTTTTTGGGATACCACCCCAGTGTCAAAGCTGTTAGTTATTTTTAAGTGGCAGAAAGTTAGCATTGTACGGTGGGTATTGAGGGTTAACAAAATACATTTGTCACCTGGGAAACTAACCTTCACATTACCCCTTTTGTGACTGTGATGATTGTACCTTTTTATATTCATAATATGGGTTACAAAAATGTACCATTATGCTCTTTGTCTGCACATGTACCCTAATGTGAGATCATTATGTTTATTTTGATATTTTTGTACTCCAGGGAACAATACCGTACCATTATTTCTAAGAGTGTATAGTATAACATATATATATATAGTCCTCGCACATGCATGTCAGGGATTCTGTAATTGCACAAGGTGCAATAGAAAAAACACACACACTTTGATTCATCTGTGATTCAGTACAGCGTGTAACACCCAATGTGTGTATTTGTGTGTTTCAAGAATGAGAAGTGCCACATCCTGATAGAGCACGAGACCCAGAAGCTGAAGGAGCTGGATGAGGAGCACAGCCAGGAGCTGAAGGAGTGGAGGGAGAAACTACGACCCAGGAAGAAGGTAACCATCACACCAGTTAACCCTTCACAGGAAATTATTTATCTTTCTATTGAATATTTGGCACATATTTTGTTTCGGAGATGGAGATACTTGTCGTTGAAACATATGGTAGGAGGTACGGTGGGAGGTAGCCTAACGGTTCGAGTGTTGGGCCAGTAACCGAAATTCGCTAGTTTGAATCCTAGAGCTGAACAAGGTGAAACACTTGTCCACGTGCCCTTGAGCAAGACACTTAACCCTAACTGCTCCGCTGATAATGCCTGACCCTGACTGTGACCCCACTCTCTGAGGGTGTCTCCGGGGGAATCTCAGGGCGATGTGTAAAAAAACAAATGCGTATCTGGTCCATGTGTGAAACAGTACAAATATAAGCAGCCGCCAAATGAGTATTATGTAATCTCTTGCTTGGGATCCGCTCACCGACCATTTGTCTGTTGTTCTTAGGCTCTGGAGGAAGAGTTTGCCAGGAAGCTTCAGGAGCAGGAGATCTTCTTTAAGATGAGTGGAGAGTCAGAGTGCCTTAACCCCTCAGCCCAGAGCCGCATCTCCAAGTTCTACCCCATCCCCAGTGTCCACTCCACTGGCTTCTAGGGGTTAACCCATTCATGGCACTCCGGATGAACATAAACATATATCCACATATCGAAGGCACACTCAATGAATAGATATACACACTTCCGGATGGATACACACACACATACAAATAGACTGGCGCGCGTGCACACACACACACACTCACACACACACACACACACACACAGAGACAGACAGACTAATAAGACTGAGCCTCTGCTGCCTTGCCCCGTCTCCATTGATGACAATCGGGGACGAAGGGGCGATATCTCCGAGGGTGTGTACCCCTCTATCGGTTTCTGGACGAGGATGGGACAGTAGCCCTCAAGCTACAGACTATGTTAATCATGAAGACCTTTTTAATGGTGATCTGTTATATATAATTTACCCCCTTTTCATTGTATAGGGTCGCGTTCAGTCGGGCACACCGTAGCAAGAGTTTGAATTTGTGTTTTTATTGTAGAAGTAGTACCTCCCTGTTTCACTCCATTTCAAATAATTTTCCACTGACTGAAAAAAAAACAGTTTTATTTCTTACAGCTTCCTCTTTTGAAATGAGTTATGAAGGAGATTCTTGACATTATGCATTTTCAAATGTGATACTTTGTGCACTCTGTTCCTCAAATCCTTGCCTCCATGTCACTAAAGTGTCTCAGGCAGATTTAATTTTTCACTGCTGATTATTTTTCATTTGTGAATCTTTTTTCTTGAAGGATCTAGTGCCCGTATACTTTTATTTCAATGGACCTACTTTTCAAATGTAAGCTTCCTCTGAAAAAAAAACTATTGCTGCTTGATTTTTATACCATTAGTTATTTGCACTAAATCAGGGCTGCCCAACCCTCTTCCTGTAGATCTACTGTCCTGTAGGTTTTCAGTCCAACCCTAATTAAGCATATCTGATTCAGCTAGTTAAGGTCTTGTTGAGCAGCTAATTAGTAGAATCAGGTGTGTTAAATTAGGGTTGGACTGAAAACCCACAGGACGGTAGACCTCCAGGACGAGGGTTGGGCAGACCTGCACTAAATAAAAAGGATGAAGGAACATTTTGTACCAGAAGTCTAATATAATGAACTTATATATTCAATATCTATGGTAATGTTTGAGAGAGCTAATGATCTGATAAGAATGTACTTTTGGTAAAGGATGAACAGCAAATTTTTTTTTATAATGAATCTTGACAAAGGCATGATATATTTTATATGCAATCACACATATCTTGAAAAGATATTGAATTTAGTTTCCAATGGACTAGGGAGTGACTGCCTGAAGTTGAGCATGGATTTCGATACAAGCTTGACTTCTTATGTTATAATTATGGTATCAAAAGTTATTTTTTGGAGCTTATTAGCAACAGTTTGGGATTTATATCTTTCTGTCGGAAATGGTTCCTTTCTTCTAGCCTGGAATCCAAACTGAATCACTACTTCCACTGTTGTTTTACTTGGACATTTGTGAAACGCTTGAGATTCCCAGGCTAGTATCTTTCTTCAGGTTTCATGAGCATGCCTTTCATCTTCAGCACAACTCTTGAGATTTGTTTCTCTCTTTTTGTAATTTGGCGTAGTCGGCGAGTGGCCATTTTTGTTTTAGCATACCAAGGAGGGGCTATTAAAATGGTGTTTGTTTATATATCCAGACAGAGACAAGGTTTTCACTGTGGTTGCTCAAATGGCGTTGTTATATAATTCGATAGAAATCTGTCAGGACCTATATGAAGGTCTGTTTTGTGAGAATTTCATGCAAATGTTTGGTATGTCTATGTATTGTTTCTAAAATTGCCTCCCATTAATAAGGTATTATTACATTACCATATTCATCAGTTGACCTGCATGGCTTTTCGGTTTGTTTATAAGGAAGTTATGATACTGTTTTATTATCGTTCATGCTAGCTAATAGCCTTAGTGTTTTCAACAAAACGTATGAAGAGACGGTATTCATGCTGTGGCTCTCTGTGAAGTTATTTTAATCAGACTTAGTCCTGCCCCAAGTTATCTTTATATTCGTATAGCCTCTATTGTATCATAGTCAAACGTTTTGTTACTTATTTAATCTAAGGATAATGAATATGACGTTATCATGGGTTTAACAGTTTTGATAACATTTTCAGAACTTCAGTTTTAGCTTATTTTATCATAGATATGCATGATCTACTCTAAAGTGGTGGTAGCCTATAACCTTCAATACAGTTTAAAATCATTTGTTAAAAAGGAACTGTTGGACCTGACTGGTTTAGGCCATCATGACTTCTGATTGGTCCATTTGTCATCTCACCCTTTTTTGATTGGCTGCAGGAACAACAATCAGTCGATGCTATTTTATAATTGGTCTGTAATAGTGGCAAACAAAAACAAAACATCATACACAATGAAGGAGTGCTGTGCACCTTACACAAAATGAAGATACATATTTATGTGGAAATGTATCTTTACTACAGTACAGTATTGTAGTTTCCTCAATTGTCAAATAGTTCATTTAAAATCTGAAATTTAAGCTGAATTGAAAATATAATTAAATATGTTATTAGTGTCATGATTTCCTTCTGATTTTCAAATTGAATCGTGATTGATTTCAGAATGTTGTTTGAAATTGAACTACCATGAAAAAATAATGTGCATTTTTCAGACAAGTTTACATTATAGTTTTTAGAATGCCTATGTACTGTAGATTTGCATTGTTCTGTAAATAAACAATTTCCTGTATACAATATCGTGTACCTGTTTGTCTATGACAACAATGTGAACATCACGTTCCACTTTGATTAAATAAGATGAACAAAGCTTTGTTTATAAAGTGATACCAGTACATTCAAAGGAGATTTTGACAATGGTTTTAGTTTCATTCGATATTAAATGTTTTTCCTCAAGTACAAAAGTACAATAACGATAACAGTACAAAAGCTATTTAATAAAAATAGCACACCCTGTTCTATTTTTCAACACATAGTTGAACTATTCCTGCTATCAACATGCAAGGAGGTGAATTGGAAAGATACTCCAGATTAAACACTAGTAGAAATAGATCGTAAAGACGTCTTTGACACAACACAATACATCAGCGCATGGAAAACTGTCCTGTTCAACAGTTTGTCCTATAGAAAACGATATATTTACATTGGTAATGTCTCCAAGGCATTAGGCCCCAGAATGTATGCTCATGACTCATGACATATTTCATAGGACTTTCATTCACCTTTAATGAGTATTTATCAATCATTTGTTTCTCAAACGCCAACGTTCCTCTTTCTTCTGTTGGTCACAAGTGTGTATTCTCCTGTGGAAAAATGTGAAATCTTAATGAAACCATATCTCTTTTGCATGCCTAGGTCAGATCGACACATCATGAATAGCAGGGACACTTGTATTGAGGGTACTATCATGACAGAATTACATATAGTATCACTAGAAGGGATCCTACTGTAGCATCATGCTTAAGGATGTTGGTAAAGGGAAAACTTGAGTAGATAATCATGACGTACCTTCCTCCCCCTTTCCCCCCCTTTTCCACTCCAGACCAGGGAGGCCTGCCCTTCCTGGGATGCCATCCAGTCCTGGTTTACCAGAATTCAGAGTGAAAGTGTCACAATGGGACTGATTTTATGACTTTGTCTCGCTTGAGTAGCTTAACACAATGGTTTACAAAGACCTGGCAAATGATCAAGAGCGCAACTCTAAAGATGTAAAAAGCGTAATGGTTTAAAAGGTACCTCTCTCGCCTTTATGACCTGTATGTCCTATGTCCCCTTTCTGTCCTGGCCTTCCAGGGGGTCCCACAGTGTTTCCATGGGCTATGGATGATACATAAGGTTATTTCATATAAAGCTGCAATCAGCATTTTGGCAAAGCCCCACCAATGTTCAATCGTGACAAATTGGACTTCACACTTGGTACTGTTCTTAATTTAAATGTATACTGTGAAATAAAGTACCAGTCAGAGGTTTGGAAACACCTACTCATTCAAGGGGTTTTATTTATTTGTACTATTTTCTACATTGTAGAATAATAGTGAAGACATCAAAACTACGAAATTACACATGTAGTGTACTGTAGTAAACAAAAAAGTGTTATTTATTTTATATTTGAGATTCTTCATAAAGCCATCCTTTGCCTTGATGACAGATTTGCACACTCTTGGCATTCTCTCAACCAGCTTCATGATGGAGTCACCTGGAATGCATTTCAATTAACTGTTAAAAGTTCATTTGTGGAATTTCATTCCTTCCTAATCCGTTTGAGCCAATCAGTTGTGTTGTGACAAGATAGGGGTGGTATACAGAAGGTAGCCCTATTTGGTAAAAGACCAAGTCCATATTATGTCAACAGCTCACATAAGCAAAGAGAAATGACTGTCCATCATTGCGTTAACACATCCGGAAAATTTCAAGAAATTTGAAAGTTTCAATAACTTTTTCTTCAAGTGCAATCGCAAACAGCATCAAGTGCTATGATGAAACGGCCTCTCATGAGGACCGCCACAGGAAAGGAAGACCCAGAGATACCTCTGCTGCAGAAGACAAGTTCAGTAGAGTTAACAGCCTCAGAAATCAGCAATTAACTGCACCTCTGATTGCTTCCCAAATAAATGCTTCAAGTAACAGACATCTCAACATCAACTGTTCAGAGAAGACTGTGTGAATCAGGCCTTCATGGTTTAATTGCTGCAAAGAAACCACTACTAAAGGACACCAATAAGAAGAAGAGACTTGCTTGGGCCAAGAAACACGAGCAATGGACATTGGACCGGTGGAAATCGGTCCTTTGGTCTGATGAGTCCAAATTTGAGATTTTTGGTTCCAAATGCTGTGTCTTTGTGAGATGAAGAATAAGTGAACGGATAATCTTCGCATGTGTGGTTCCCACCGTGAAGAATGGAGGAGCAGTTCTGATGGTGTAGAATTCAAGGCACACTCAACCACAGCATTCTGCAGCGATACCCCATCCTATCTGGATTGTGTTTAGTGGGACTATCATTTGTTTTTCAACAGGACAATGACCGAAAACACACCTCCAGGCTGTGTAAGGGCTATTTGACCAAGAAGGAGAGTGATGGAGTGCTGCATCAGATGACCTGGAGTCCACAATCACCCGACCTCAATCCAATTGAGATGGTTTGGGATGAGTTGGACCGCAGAGTTGAGGAAAAGCAGCCAAGTGCTCAGCATACGTGGGAAGACCTTCAAGACTGTTGGAAAAGCATTCCAGGTGAAGCTGGTTGAGAGAATGCCAAGAGTGTGCAAAGCTGGCATCAAGGCACAAGGTGGCTACTTTGAAGAATCTAAAATATGAAATATATTTTGATTTGTTTAACACTTTTTTGGTTACTACATGATTCCATATGTGTTATTTCATCATTTTGATGTCTTCACTATTATTCTACAGTGTAGAAAATAGTAAAAATAAAGAAAATCCCTTAGGTGTGTCTAAACCTTTGACTGGTACTGTAAATTAATGAATTGCATTTATACTGTATTATTGTCACCTCTGATGTATTCCATAAGGTCAGTGACGTTACTATGGGAACCAAACACACGGCTGAATCCTGGAGCACCGGGAGGGCCAGGGGGTCCTGGGGGTCCTTGAACAACCTGTGACTTCTCCAGCTGAGACCGGTTCTCAACCACGTCCCTCAACAGACCATGGTCTACGGGATGGGAAACAATCAAGATCAGAGATAGCATATGCATTTACATCCAATGCAAATGCAAAAGTAGGACTCTTCATTCATTGCCGATGGTCACTATCTTTATTTATCAACATGTGTGTCCCATTGACATAGAAATTGAATTACTAGAACTGGCATCCCAATTCAAGTCAATGTGTCATTCCTTTGATCCATTGTCATTGGAAACAAATAAGCTTTGAAGAATTGCATTTAAATGTTGTTAAATGTGTATAGCTCTGAAAAGCATATTGTAAGCACTGCGATGACAGTATTGGATATTCAGTTTCACTTACACTTGATGTAGTCAGTCACTCGGACCGCTATATTGGAGAAGTCTGTCTCAGTCTCAGGCAGCCTTCTTCCCTCGCTGGTCCTGTGGTCAAAGGCGTGGCCGTACTCAGAGTTACCCTGCTCTCCCTTGTGTCCCTGAGGTCCAGGGGGACCTGGGGGGCCTGGGGGCCCAAACATTCCCCCTCTTAGACCACCTGGTGAGGATAATACAATATGCCAGTTACACCCACTGATACCCACTGATCTGGGGCAGTAACTCAATGTCAAGGGTAAATTATTGCTTTGAAATGAATGGGAGTCTGTAAAATCCCCTATCAATGTCTTTTTTTCTTTTTAATAAGTTACCTTTTTATCTTGGGAAGGACATCCATGAAGTGATGTAATTAGGGTAACCTATTGTACAGGCTCAATGCATTTCAAGTAATCTATTAACTTTTATTTCCTGGTTTTAGACCTACAGGGTGGATAATGGAAAACTAACTATTTCTGTACTGTTGTAACTCTAGGAGTCTTTGGATAGTACTGTAAAACCATATCATTATCCACTTAGTAGAAAACCATTTATGAAACCCTTATTGATTTGACCATACTCTGTATGTAGTCCTTGACCTCCTCCAGCCTGTATCCAGAGCTGCTGTAGGAGGCCTGTCCTGAAGGACCAGCAGGGCCTTGAGGGCCAGCAGGGCCTGGGACACCAGGTGGCCCAGGAGGCCCCTGAGCGCCCAAGGCACCTCTGTATTCAGCATCTAGAAAGGACAGGCAGAACTGACATCAGTTAAACTATTAAGAGGAGTAAGTCCTTCTGGCTCGAGACCTATAGTGCATTCGGAAAGTATTCAGATCCCTTGACTTTGTTACGTTAAAGCCTTACTCTAAAATGGATAAACAAATATTTAAAAATTATTTATAAAAATGTGTGCAAATTTATTACAAATATAAAAAACAGACATTTCTTATTTGCATACAGTAAGTATTCAGACCCTTTGCTATGAGACTTGAAATTGAGCTCAGGTGCATCCTGTTTCCAATTATCATCCTTGAGATGTTTCTACAACTTGATTGGAGTCCACCTGTGGTAAATTCAATTGATTGGACATGATTTGGAAAGGCACACACCTGTCTATATAAGGTGTCAGAGTAAAAACCAAGCTATGAGGTCAAATGAATTGTCTGTAAAGCCCAGAGACAGGATTGTGTCAAGGCATAGATTTGGGGAAAGGTAAAATAATTCCGCAGCATTGAAGGTCCCCAAGAACACAGTGTCCTCCATCATTCTTAAATGGAAGAAGTTAGAACCACCAAGACTCTGGCCGCCCGGCCAAACTGAGCAATCAGGGGAGAAGGGCCTTGGTCAGGGATGTTTGTGGCCTCCAACTGCTCTTAAATACAAGTAAAACTAAATGCATGCTCTTCAACCGATCGCTGCCTGCACCTGCCCACTCGTCCAGCATCACTACTCTGGACGGTTCTGACTTAGAATATGTGGACAACTACAAATACCTAGGTGTCTGGTTAGACTGTAAACACTCCTTCCAGAATCACATCAAACATCTCCAATCCAAAGTTAAATCTAGAATTGGCTTCCTATTTCGCAACAAAGCATCCTTCACTCATGCTGCCAAACATACCTTCGTAAAACTGACTATCCTACCGATCCTTGACTTCGGCGATGTCATTTAAAAAATAGCCTCCAATACCCTACTCAATAAATTGGATGCAGTCTATCACAGTGCCATCCGTTTTGTCACCAAAGCCCAATATACTACCCACCACTGTGACCTGTATGCTCTCGTTGGCTGGCCCTCGCTTCATACCCACTGGCTCCAGGTCATCTACAAGACCCTGCTAGGTAAAGTCCCCCCTTATCTCAGCTCGCTGGTCACCATAGCAGCACCCACCTGTAGCACACGCTCCAGCAGGTATATCGCTCTGGTCACGCCCAAAACCAATTATTTCTTTGGCCACCTCTCCTTCCAGTTCTCTGCTGCCAATGACTGGAACGAACTACAAAAATCTCTGAAACTGGAAACACTTATCTCCCTCACTAGCTTTAAGCACCAGCTGTCAGAGCAGCTCACAGATTACTGCACCTGTACATAGCCCATCTATAATTTAGCCCAAACAACTACCTCTTCCCCTACTGTATTTATTTATGTATTTATTTTTCTCCTATGCACCCCATTATTTCTATTTCTACTTTGCACATTCTCCTGCTGCAAATCTACCATTCCAGTGTTGTATTTGCTATATTGTATTTACTTCGCCACAATGGCCTTTTTTTTTGCCTTTACCTCTCTTATCTCACCTTATTTGCTCACATCGTATATAGACTTATTTTTCTATTGTATTATTGACTGTATGTTTGTTTTACTCCATGTGTAACTGTGTGTTGTTGTATGTGTCGAACTGCTTTGCTTTATCTTGGCCAGGTCGCAAATGTAAATGAGAAATTGTTCTCAACTTGCCTATCTGGTTAAATAAAGGTGAAATTAAAATTTAAAAAAATGTGACCAAGAACCCAATGGCCACTCTGACAGAGCTCCAGCGTTCCTCTGTGGAGATGAGAGAACCTTCCAGAAGGACTGAGGAGTGACTTCCAGAACTATCTCTGCAGCACTGCACCAATCAGGTCTTTATGGTAGAGTGGCCAGATGGAAGTCACTCCTCAGTAAAAGGCACGTTACAACCCGCTTGGAGTTTGCCAAATGGCACCTAAAGGACTCAGACCATGAGAAACAAGATCCTCTAGTTTGATGAAATCAAGATTGAACTCTTTGGCCTGAATGCCAAGAGTCACGTCTGGAGGAAACCTGGCACCATGGTACTGGCAGCATCATGTTGTGGGTATGTTTGTCAATGGCAGGGACAGGGAGACTAGTCAGGATCGAGGAAAAGAACGGAGCAAAGTACAGAAAGATCCTTGGGGTGGCAATCTTATCACGTGACTATTTTAAATCAATTGAACTACTTACCAAGATCCATCTGTAGGTCCCGGCCCACCATTTGGGAAACACTTGCTCACACTATGGTTAAAGAAGCTAATGGTGTGTGTATGAATCTAAATGTGAATCTGACATGGCTGTGTCACAGTGATTCCTTACCATTCATTAGAGTGAGGACCCGTCCAGCCACCTCATGGGTATTAAAGCCATAGCCTCCTCTCCATGGGATCCCTGGGATGCCAGGAGGTCCAGCAGGGCCAGGAGGACCAACGACGTAGCGTCGCACTTCCTCACCTGAGAGGGGTACGGATCAGGCAAGGGCACTTCATTGACTGTCTCATGACACAATGTTATCTCTTTTTTTCCCGACCCGATTATCAACATTTGTGCTCAAACAACTGACTTACTCTGTAGAAGGCTGATGATGTCATTTAGCGATGTACTGCCTCCACCGGGAGCGCCAGGCGGGCCTGGAGGTCCAGGCACCCCACTAGCAATACCGCCACCTGAAATGTCAACAGAGTATTAGATCCAGGTACACATACAATATGATATACTTCATATATGTACTGCTTTTGATAAGATGTTGGTTTGTCTGGACTCACTCTGGATGTACGCGATAACGCGACTAGCAAGATCGTCCACTGACTCCACTGATCCGTCACCAGGGGGTCCCGGTACACCTGGAGGACCCGGAGGTCCCGACATGTACTCCCTGACACCATCGCCTCCATGAAGGACAACACAATACACAAGTTACTGCACTGCTAAACAGTAGCGTAGAAAAGGTTTAAGATCTTGAGGCACCATTTTAGTTAGCCTCAACTACGCAAACAACAACTAAATCATGTTTTGTCGACCATATTATCCCATGGAGGTCACGTATGCTATCAAATACTGTAACGTTCTTTGGATGGGCATAGTTTAGCCCCACTCCTTTTCATTGGGGGTAAGAAGAAAGAGCAGATCATCTCACTCACTCTTGAGGTATTCTGTGATGTATTGGCGGATGTCCGGTGTTCCAGACCCAGACCCAGGTGGCCCATCGCGGCCGGGAGCCCCGGGAGGTCCAGGTGGACCTGGTGCTCCAGGGGAACTCCTGGATAATCCACCACTGGAGTAGCCAGGGATACCTGGAGCACCTGGAACGCCAGCCTCACCTAATGAAGATATAAGTTGGCTTAACTTACACAAAGGATCCACATTGAGTGATAAACATTGTTCATGTGATGCTCCAGAGCTTTTGTATAATTTTAGCCAGTAGATTTGAAAATAGTGCTCATGAGCCAAAGCAGGTCCCAGTTGTAATTATTTTTGCAATTCGTATGATATGTTACGAATGTATAAGTGATTAAGATCCCAGACTGCATCTTTAAAGGGGTGTAAGGGTGTACCTTTTGGACCCGGTTGTCCCTCGGGGCCCTCTGGACCTTGGGGCCCTGGAGGTCCACTGTCCCCTTCTGGTCCTGGACCTCCAGGTTGTCCCTGGGGTCCAGGGAAACCTGGGGAGAAAACAATACAATGAACAATACAACATATACCCAAAAGGATCAAGTAAATTCAGAAGTAAATGTTGGTTGTAACCCAAGCCACAGGTGTAGGCTTGAATGTTTAACTATGCTTCTGATAAATATTTGATCCACCCACCGACACCGGGATCTCCTGGAACTCCTGGTAAACCGGGCTGACCTGGGTCACCTGAAAAAATAGGTCAAATTGCGTTAAGGTTGACAGTCTATCACAAAGTCTGCCATGTAAATAATATGTGACTGAGCCAGTTCATAGCCTACTATGACATCAATCCAGCCCTTTGACATGGACATGCATTTAAAAATTGTTTACCTTGGTAACCCTGGGGTCCTGGTTTGCATTAGGAAACAATAAAATGATTTACAAGATGAGTGCACATAACCTCTGTTTCGACCAAATTGACTATGATAAAAACACAAATGGTATAGACAGTGAGTTGGACTCCTCTGTACCTGGTGATCCCGGTAGACCAGTTGGGCCAGCAGGTCCTGGGGGCCCAGCGAAGAAGGTTCCTGAAAGACAACACAGTGTTACACTACATTGCGTTACATTACTTGACCTTCCATATCATACCATATCATATGTGGCGGCAGGTAGCCTAGTGGTTAGAGCATTGGGATAGTAACCAAAAGGTTGCAAGATCAAATCCCCGAGCTGAAAAGGTAAACATCAGTCATTCTTCCCCTGAACAAGGCAGTTAACCCACTGTTCCTAGGCTGTCATTGAAAATAAGAATTTGTTCTTAATTAACTGACTTACCTAGTTAAATAAAGGTCAAATATATACTGATCAACAGCTTCTATCTGTGATTGTGTTGAGTGATCAGATGGTAACAGTATGTGTAGTGTAGGTTTGGTAAGGGCCACCTACCTGAGTTTGGCACAAAGCTACCTGGCTCTCCCTTATCTCCTCGGGGGCCGGGCACACCAACACCTGTGGTTTAGTAGAAATTCATCAAAATGGTTTGAAGAGTAACTTACCATTCTTACAATAGCTTAATTATTTTTCATTCTTCTCGGGTAGAAATGTTATGGCTTACCTGGTACACCTGGTTCTCCTTGAGGACCTCCAGGACCTGGAGACCCTTACCTGGAACACATGGCTTTCCTTGAGGACCTTCAGGACCTGGGGGACCCTTACCTGGTACACCTGGCACTCCTTGAGGACCTTCAGGACCTGGGGGACCTTTATCTGGTACACCTGGCATGCCTTGAGGACCTTCAGGACCTGGGGGACTCTTACCTGGTACACCTGGCACTCCTTGAGGACCTTCAGGACCTGGGGGACCCTTACCTGAGAAGGAATAAGGTATGAATTTGCTTAAGGTATGAATTTGCTCCATAAGAAAAAATACAAAATAAAATAAAACAGCTATCCGTCCAAAAATACATTGAAGTGCATGGAGAATGAACCACGTGGCTTACCTAGAAGACCCTGGGGACCTGGTTCTCCTGGGGGCCCTGGAGGGCCAGGTGGGCCAGGAAGACTAGCCACAGGTGCACGTCCTGTTGTAAGGGGTAAAGTAAGTTTAGAGGTAATAAGAAAGTCCTATACTATAACGAGTCTAAAACAAGAACATATTTTCACAAGTCAGGTAGTTACAAGCCTTCTGGAAGAATTCATTGATATGAGCCAAACATACTCACTCTCTGTGGTTTCCACAGTCTGTATAGTAATACCAGGCTTTCCCTGGTCTCCCTTTTCTCCTTCCTCTCCCCTTTCTCCCCTGGGACCTTTAGAGACAAAGACAATGAACAGTCAAAGGGAAGTACGTACAGTATGTGGATCCTGGTGTCTTATTGGATATCTGAGAAATAGGTCTTACCAGGCGTCCCAGGAAGACCAGCAGGGCCAACAGGACCTGACGAGACACAACAGAAGCACTGAGCATAAATCATATTGTACTTCAATGGAAAGTCTATGAGGAACTTCATAAAGATCTCCAACATCTAGATCTTCATCCAGATCTGGTCAAGGCGATACAGTGTTTACTCAAACTGTATAACAACGTCTTAGAACATTTTAAGAATGCAGAGCTTCGGTACCAACCTGAGAGTCCAGGGGATCCGGAAACACCAGCGGGTCCGGGGCTGCCTGGAGGTCCGGGGATGGCAACCGAACTGGAACCAGCTGGAATTCAAACAGGAGATTGACCAATGACCATCCATTACTTAAGGACATGTGATGCTGTTCTACTGTGGACACTGTACTATAAAGTAATCTCAATAAATATTTACAGCTGTAGATGTAGTCCAACAGTTTAACGATGTCTCCAATTCGCCTTGTTGTTTCCTCTTACTTACCTGCATTGATGATTCTACCAGGTTCTCCAGCTTCACCTAGAAGATAACATGATGATAGATTGAATGAAAGCATAATCCTGTTTGACTAAAGATATAGAGGAAGTATGTAATAGGTACATTACCTTTACCCCCAGGCTGACCAGGATTACCTGGTATACCTATACGGGATATTAAGGGAGGGTTACAAAAATGTTATAGCCTACTGTACAATATTTGAGAAACCATGCATCTGTAATGTAAATCAAGGAATGATTTTGCATCAAAGAGTCATACCTGGTGGACCTTGAAGCCCAGGAATGCCTACAGCGGAAGCAAGTGGAAAATGTATGTTATTGAAATGTAAATAGTGAATACTAAGCATTGATTGACGGATGGATGGATATATGGATTAGTAAATTGATTAATTGATTGATTGTACCTGGGAGGCCTGAATCTCCTGGAGGTCCTGCTGGTCCCCTGGGACCTGGTAACCCATCCAATCCCTTGTCACCTGGAACGATAAAGGCATCAACTATCCTGTAAAAATCTAAAAGTTGTTATATTGACAACTCGATTGTTCAACCAAAATATATTGTTGTGGTTTCTATCTACCACAAGATGTTGTTGTTTTTACCTCTAGAGCCTTTTTCACCGTCAGCCCCGGGAGCACCTGTTGAATAATACCCACACATTCAGAATTGATAACAGTGAAGAATTTCACTATTAGGTTGTCTATATTAGGACAGCCTGAGATTATTCTAGCAGCACAATATTTTCTTTACTACTATGTTCACTTACCTGCAGGTCCTTTAGATCCATTTGCGCCGTCTGGTCCCGGAGGTCCTCTTTGACCTGGGTCACCTATGATGACGGAGAGGGTACATAACCACTATGAAATGTACTTACAACCCATTTTCACACCAGTTTACGTATATAGTGCATATTTCTCTCAATGATGTGTTTTCCTAGAGAAGGAGGAGAGAAGAAATAAAGAGGAGACACAATGTTCTGAATCCCATGTGATTCTAACTACTCAGGGCAGACAGAAACACACCTGATGTTCCGCGGAGTCCTTTCTCTCCAGGCTCGCCCTTATTTCCTGGAGGTCCAGCTGGTCCCTTCTCTCCTGGACGAGGAGAGAAACAATAGGCTTGCTGATATGATCTTTGTTTAATGCTGCAATATGTAACTTTTTAGGTGACCTGACCAAATTCACATAGAAATGTGAGTTAGATATGTTCTATGTTTCCATTCTTAAATTTCCTTTTTTGCGTCTTTTACTTTCAGTTTTTCAAACAGCGATTGGAAAGATACAGTACTTCACAGAGGTTTAGATGGCACAATGATTCTCTACACAATTGCTTGTTTTGTCACAAACTGAAATTAGGCGAACTATTACACATTTTGCAACCAGGGAATGGCAGAGCAACTTCTGCATATTACACTTTTAAAACTAGAATCCTCCATTGAAACAACAACAAAGCCACCTCCCCGCCCCTCTTTCACTAGAAATAAAATGAGGGGATGGGGGCTATGGCTGTGTAACAGTATTACTTCCGTCCCTCTCCTCGCCCCATCCTGGGCTTGAACCAGGAAGCCTCTGCACATATTGGCAACAGTCACCCTCAAAGCATCGCTACCTACCACTCCACAAAAGCCACGGTCCTTGCAGAGCAAGGGAAACAACTACTTCAATGTCTCAGACTGAGTGGCGTCGCCAATTGAAATGCTAACAGTGCGCACCGCTAACTAGCTAGCCATTTCACACTGGTTACAGATGCAAGGACTGACCATCCATAGTATCAAATGTATAGTTTTCACCATGTTTTGAGGCTATACAGTCTTTGTTGACATTTACGTTCTTTACCAAAATGTTAGTAAAACAAGCTTATTTTGGGGGATCTGATGGGGGTATGACAGTTAAACTAAGCTCATGAGGCATTAATAAGTTATATTCTTCAAGAATCAATGGGTATATATCATAAATGTTTCAGTAAAAAAAATGGATGTATCAACTAAGGGTTCTAGCTATATTTGTAGCTTTCACTTTGTGAATATAAATCAAGGAAATAGGCCTGCATTCAAACACAGTAGTGTACATCATCTCAACACGTCGGTCTGGAATACCTTTCGGTCCTGGAGCGCCTCCTTCACCTCGGAAACCCTGTGGACCAGGAGTTCCTAAAGGGGACGAATACACAACCTTAGAGATCGCACGCTTGTGTCCTCTTCCAGTACAATGGTACACGAAAAGGGCAAAGAGCACTCACCTGGGATACCTGTAGCACCCTGACCACCCACTGACCCTGGAAAACCAAAAAAAATACACTTTCACAACGGCGGCCAACAATTACATGTTGATGAATTGCATTTACATTTGAGTAATTTAGCAGATGCTCTTATCCAGAGCGACTTACAATTAGTGATGATTTAATGTATCTCATCAATCTAGACGTATTTCCTGCGTTGATGATGACCTTTGGCCTTACCTTTAGGCCCAACAGGCCCAGCAGTGCCAGCAGGTCCAGG
Source organism: Oncorhynchus mykiss (assembly GCF_013265735.2). Taxonomy (NCBI): domain Eukaryota; kingdom Metazoa; phylum Chordata; class Actinopteri; order Salmoniformes; family Salmonidae; genus Oncorhynchus; species Oncorhynchus mykiss. Next base: position 24,080,780 of record NC_048581.1, on the reverse strand, counting down.
CCCTCCGGGTTCACCAGGAGAACCTATGGCATCACATAACATTAAATAAGAGCTTGAACAGGAACCCATCATTTTTTCTCTGAAGATATACCGTGACTAACTGTGACGCCATCAAATACACTTATGAACATACCTTTGTCCCCTTTCTCTCCAAACCCTGGAGGACCAGGCTCTCCACGTGATCCCGTTGGTCCTTCTCTGCCCTTCTGGCCTGGGGGACCCTCTGCACCAGCTTCACCTAATTCACAGATGAGAAGAGATGCATTGTGGGAGTGAGAGTCTATACAGTACATTTCTCATTGGTTGCAAGATTGAGATCTTGACATTTTAAGTCAAATTGTGTCCTTAAGCATTACCTGCATTTCCTTTAGGTCCCCTCGGGCCCTCCAGTCCACTGTGACCCATCTGACCTGGAGGACCTAAGGAAGAGAAGCCAAACATCAGTCTGCTATCATTAAGCAGATTATTATTTACTGTAGCCCCTCCAGAATAAAACTAGTAGTTTGTGTTCCTACCTGGTAGGCCAGGGAATCCATTATCACCTGAAATGAATGAATGAATTCCATTTGTACAGTATAGCTCTAACGTGTACAGTATTTGCTGTGTGACGTCATTGAAATGAAATGTAGGTCTATGGCTCACTGACCTTTGACTCCTGGACCACCTTGGTCACCTGAAATAAAACAGCTGAAATGTTAATCAACAGACACAGCCAAAACTTGGTCTGCCAATACAGTTTCTTTCCATCTATGGATGGATGGATCCATCTGCGTATGTTTCCATGTCCATGCAGTGGATGCCCTACAATACCTTTGGTCCCAGGCTCTCCTCTCGCTCCTTTCATTGAGTGTGCAAGTGTTGCTGTAACAAATAAATAAACATTTTTGTCAATATATAGAATCCAATAAAAACCACACATGTATAAAATCTTTCAAAAACATTCATAGAATTCACAAGTTCGCATGATTTGTGATTTTTGACTGAATCATTCCTTTGTTATAATGGTTGAAACGCTCAACATATACCCACAAAACACAAGGCTGGTGCACAGTGTAAGTTCTGGTTCTGGTTCTGTACCTCGTACAGTATCGGACTGCAGCTCAGTCCTGACTATCTGCTGTACTGCCATTTGCAGAGCTACAGGGTCTTGGCCTGGTCCGTTAGCTGATCCTGGACCTGCTCCTGCTGCCACTCCCAGATTGATACCATTATCAGTGCGGAGCAGTGTGGTAGAGGAGGGAGAGGAGGTCTTGTCCATGTATGCAGACTCCAGAGGGTCTATGATGTTGATGGCTGAGGAGGAGGAGAGGCGACTAGAATGTGCTGAGGAAGAGCTGGAGGCTTGTTCCAAAGCGTCCACACGAGCTTTAAGACGTTTGACTTCTTCGGCTGTAAGTGGTTGGAAGAGAAAGAGAGAGATGGGGAGAAAATTGAGAGGGAAACAGAGAGAAACAAGGACAAAGATTGAGTGAGAGAAGCGAGAAACAGAGAAATGCAGGAGAGGAAGAACAGAGAAAAAAACAGAGAGATTTACTCCGACATGGATGCAACTCTAGCTCTCTATGACAACCACATCAATCAAACCACCCCAGTGTCCTCCTCTCTTACCCAGGGCGATGAGTCCCAGGAGGAGCCCCAGGAGGAGCAGAAGACCCAGCAGGATGCCCAGCAGCCACTTCAACCAGGAGCAGCAAGACCAGAAGCCCAGACCTCCTCCAGACTCGTCCTTATGTATCTCTGATCGAGGAGAGAGGTAGAGGACACGGGGGTCAAGAACCAGCATCAGTAGAGTATCATGAAGAATGCATAAGAATAGGCACTTAGGGCTGAAGATTGTTACGCTGGGATTCAGCCATTTCAATTTCAAAGTATAGTTAGACTATACCTGCATAGGTTGCTTTGTCTTTCGTTGACACTTTCGTCAAGGATCCAGCTTTTAAAAAACAGCAGTGGAAGAACAGTGTGTTAGTAACACAAGTCAAGGTGTGGTGAAATTATCTATTCACTTCCGTTATCTACCATTCGTTTCTGTGGTTCTGGCTGTAGCTGTCTCCACAAAGCTGGACACCTTCTTCTTCTCCTCCTTCTTCAGTGAGTCCTCAGAATAGGCTATAAAATGTGAAAAGATAAGTCAACTTCACCATAACTCACAGACAACGGCTAATACTGAGACAGTGGGACTGTAGTATGTTATTGGGCATGGAAGCATTTAAGATCTGATAGAACTGGTACCATTTTCCCTCAGAAGGTTCTTCTAATTGAGCAGACAATTAAATATTTAGTAAACATTTTTTTTGTGAAAACCCTCCTCTGTGTACATTTCTGATATTCTCAGGTATTGGATTGCAATATTCCGGCAACTTTCCCAAAATTCCCAAGTTTCTAGGAATCATGCTTAGAAGATTCCCAGGATAAGCAGGGAATCTGAAATCCTACTTGGTGTCCGACAACAAGGCGCAGAGGGTAGTACATATGGCCCAGTACAACACTGGGGCTGAGCTCCCTGCCAACCAGGACCTCTATACCAATTGTCAAAGACTCCAGCCACCCAAGTCACAGTCTGTTCTCTCTGCTACCTCATGGCAAGTGGTACTGATGCACCAAGTCTGGATCCAACAGGACCCTGAGCAACTTCAAACCTCAAAACATTAAACTGCTAAATAGTTGGTTAAATAGTTAGCCAAATAGCTACCCGGACTATCTGCATTTACCCTTTTTGCACAAACTCTTTCTTTGTTGACTCGTCACATACGCTACTGTTTATCATCTATCCTGTTAACTAGTCAGTTTATTCTTATTTATATATACATACTTACATCAATTACCCCCTATCTGCTGTTTTTAAGAAACATGTGACCCATACAATTGTATTTGTTTTGAGTTGTTGCCTACCAATAGCAGTGGCAGCAGAGGAGAACTGCTTGCCGGTATCTTTGGCCATGACGAGTCTCTCCGTCTCCTTTTTGACGGGAGCTTTCTCTTTCTCCAGCAGCATGAATTTGTATTCTTTGGCGAAGACCTCGTCACTGGTGGGAGTGCTGGGTGACACTGAGAAATAGGCAGCAAAAACACTCAGTATAAACTGGTAAGTGTCATGAGTACATGATAAGATAGAGCAGTAGAGGATATCATTTTACTGCGGTGGGCTAAATCAGGCTCACACAGAGTGTATCTTGGTAGTCTTAAACAAATCTACTTGGAAACAAAAGTAGACACCTCACACACACGGTTATGGGGTTAAAAAAAAGAAGACACTTGTACTATGTCAGATATACAGTTGAAATGTATTACATTTGGAGTTTGCATCCCAATATTACACTTCATATACATCAAACAAGAGGAAAAACAGTAATAACGTTCCACCCATGGGGCAACTAGAGGGCGCTTTGGTCATTTCACTGCAGGAAAGTGCTATACTTGTCTTGGTGCTGCTGCTGCTTGTACATATATACATCAAATCAAATGTTTTATGTCTATGGTTGCCTAATTGTTATCGATGCAAAAACAAAGTACTTTGGACTCACCTGTGGTTGTGGACACCCCTGTGCTTGTGACATTTTTCTGCACACCATAGACTGCCAAGAAAGACATGCAGGGTGAATTTAACATGATTGAAACACGTGTGAAATATAACTCCCACAATGAACATGGGCATTATTCTCTTGATTCAAGGGGATTTCTGAACACTCAACACTCCATTCATACCTGTTTGTGCGTTGACTCCATTAGCTGTTAGGATGCCGCCAGTGGTGGAGGCCAGGTTATTCTGCATACCATGAACTAGAGTAGGACAAAGGATATTCAATACACTACTACTACTGAAAGTATCGGATTGGTGTCGACATGGGCTAGAGGGAGTTTCTATAGACCAGCAGGGATGGTCAAAAATGTCAAAATACTATAAAGATCAATGTATCAAGATTTTGAAATATATTTAATTAAAATACATGTAAATATATTTAATTAAAATACAATTAAAATACATGGCCCAAACAGCAACAATTTTCTCAGTAATGGTTACGGAAGTGTTTCACTTGCTATGACTGTGATATGTTGTTGTTTATCTACCTTAGTTGAATACACTGACTGTAAGTCACTCTGGAAAAGAGTGTCTGCCAAATGACCAAAATGTAAATTATGTGAACATACTGGGTATTATTATTGGCCTTGTTCCGGGGTAGAGCTCATTAGAATACTACTCAGCATGCTTTGCAATTGTACATTTGCACATATACATGTATATTTAATTAATTTAGCAGACGCTCTTATGACACCATAGTGCAATCAGACTTCTGATACCAAGGCAGGGTGTACGGGGGCCACAAAATTGTGAACCGATATAAAAAAAATGGCAGTGAGGGGAAAAGTACTCAATTGTCATGCTTGAAGTAAAGATACCTTCATGGAAAATGACTCAAATAAAAGTGAAAGTCACCCAGTAAAATACTACTAAAAGTATTTGGTTTTACATATACTTAAGTATCAAAAGTAAATGGAATTGCTAAAATGTACTTAAGTATCAAAAATAAAAGTATAAATCATTTCAAATTCCTTATATTAAGCAAACATTTTAAAAAACATATATTTTTATTGGCGGATAGCCAGGGGCACACTCCAACACTCAGACATCATTTACATATGAAGAATTTGACCAGGGATGTTCACTTGATAAGTGTGTGAATTTAACAATTTTCCTGTCAAAATGTAACGAGTACTTTTGGGTGTCAGGGAAATGAGTGGAGTAAAAAGCTCTTCATTTTCTTTTTACCAAAAATATTAAAAGTAAAATAAAGTACAGATACCCCCAAAAATGACATAAGAGTACTTTAAAGTATTTTTACTTGAGTACTTTACACCACTGAAAATAGTGTAGAAAAGTATTTTGTATTTTAAAAATACCAATTACTGCTCTCGAAAGTATCTTATCACAAAATACATTGGAATGAAGTTAAGCCCAGTGTAATACAAATGACTAAATACTCCGAAATAATTTAAATACATATTTCAAATACATGTAATACAAATACTGCCAGTCTCTGCATACCAGTCACTTCCTTTCAAATCTGTGACGGGAAGAGAACAAGTGAACACTTTGGGAGAAAGGAAAGATTATTGGGACGCACCGATAGAGAGACAATAGATGTTGAGGGAGATGTTTACCAGTGCTAGAGGCAGAGAGTCCAGAGTTCATGGATGTAGAGCTGAGAGCCAGGTTGTTATGAAGCCCTGTGGCTGTAGAAACATTGATAAACACCCACATCGATTGAGTCACACCCACAGTAACATATACAGTATTCATTGACGATGAGAAAATTTGGAGACATTTTCTTTTTTCAACTTTCTTGTAATTTTTATGTCGCACACAAATCTAGTTCACTTTAATTATGTCCTTTTAATCTCTTTGATTAAACCTGTTCATTTATATAAATATCTTCGTTGATGTTGTGAATAATTAAATTCAGATTACATTTCTGTTGGCACTATTATCACTCCGTATCATGCCATTCTTGTTAGAGTAATTGTGACTGTATATTTTGGTGATGTCTATTGCTGACCTGTGAGTGTGGTGGGTGAGTGTTGGAGGGTGGAGGTGGGGGACCGGTTGATGGCGTTGCTGTGGTAACCATAGCCTCCAGCCGTGGGGCCTGACCACACGTAGGAAGGCATTCCTGAGTCCAGGGTGGCACTGTCGTACTGGCCTGGGAGAGAGGGAAAGGGTTAACTGGTTTTATGTATGTTTATGTATGCTTATTTAACCTTTATTTAACCTTGATTTAACAGGTGAGTCAGTTAACAACGTATTCTGGACATCTAATGCATCAGTGATTATTTATGTACTTTCTTACTTGTGTAATTACTACTTATGTACCTATTTACCTAGTTTTATCATGATTATATTGGTGAGGGTGTGTACCTGACTGGGAGCTGTTTGGCATGGTTCTGGTCTCTACGCTGGCCTTCCTGGGAATAGGGAGGGTGCTGGTGGGGGAGCGAGGGGGGCTGATGCTGCTGGAGCGACTCCCCTTCAGCAGCCGCTTCACATCATCCAGCTCAGTCCCTACACGCCACGGGGAAACAGACTAAGGTGTCATCTAATGTCACTTAGGAAATGTGCAGACTTTTCAAATGTTTTTTTAAATAATAAAGACAGATTTTTATCCAACTGTATTTATCTTCCATATTTATCTTATCTTCAAGCAGCCACGTTCTATTTCCTTTCCACGTTTTCTGACTGAGTCTTATTGTCTCCCTATTTGTTGAAGTCAAACTAATATCATCTTGGTCCACGTGTATTTTCCAGGGCAGATCGGGTGAGTCATAGGTTAGTGATAAGAGCCCGCGTGGTATTAGGCAACTCACATCTTTTAGCAGTGGGAGAGGCACTCTGCAGTCTGCATCTGATCTCACTCTCTGGGACAGGACACAGCGAATAGAACAGAAAAGTATAGAATAGATTAGAATAGAGTAGTGTAGTGTAATCAGATGTGTTCTATATTAATCAAATGCAGCCAGTTAAAATTGCAAAAAAAACAACAAGTGCATTCTGCAGTAGTGTATGTATGGTCTGATTGATGGTGCTGTGCGCTAACAGCTAGTACCCCTGCTGTGGCTCCGCCCTCTGGTGGGTTTACTGGCAACCGCACTTTCTGCAGCTGAAACAATCAATTATCAAACATCAAATACGTCATTTTTAATATCCACTTTTATTAAACATAGGAATTAAAAACATTTTGAAGTCACATTTAAGATTGATAGTTACCATATTCTCTCCTTGTGTATTCCGGAGATGAGTTTCCACTGGATCTTCCTGAATACACGGAAGAAAAACACCACTATTGACGACTTTTCCTTCTTCATGTCATGACTGAAGTCATACTTCAACTTCTAAATGATATTCTTAATAACATTATTGTTGATATCTGCACCTGTACTAAAGAGCATCAGAGGACCTTAGGTAGGGCCAGTAGTTTCCAGACCACATGACATGACCAAGAAATGATTGCGCTCCCTCCCTCAGACGTTGCATGCATGAACCAATGGTTACGTGCCACGTCATCGACTGTGTCATTGACCGACAGATTGCTGTAACATATGATGTGGTTAGCTAATACCTAAAATACCTATCCAGGCGTTGTAAGATCTGGCAGGCATCAGCAACACCTGGTCAGAGGAAAGCGCACCGATGTATGATCTTAGGTACCCAGAGGTTATGTGGTCAGGAAAAAAAATCCTAGCCCTGGATATAAGGCTACGTTCATAACCAAGTGGGAAGGTGGTATTTACCACATATGACTGGGAAAAGTCCACTTGAATGCCCCTCCAACTGGTAATTACTAGTAAGAACCTCGACTATTACTCGACTCTGACATCTACTAAGGAAATGACCTTGATAACAGCATTTTCAGCAGTTAAATGCAACAACAAAACAGTATTTTTTCAAATCAATCTATTAATACGTTTTTTGAACACTATAATTAGTTTACAAACACATATAGCTCTACGTTTAGATTATGGTTGACACAGCTTGTTTGCCATTAGCCAATCTGTGTTTCTCAATGAGTTCAAAGAACTTGCATGCATCCAACTGGTATTTACGACTTCACAACAGGTAATTACCACCTTCCCACTTGGTTATGAACGCAGCATATGAATAGGGTTAACCTTTGACCTTTGACCTTGTCACTGACCTTCGTAGCCCATGGAGCGGGCGATCATGGTGCTGGTCATGCTCTTTCTCTCCGTGGGGGTGGGGGAGTAGCTGAGAGCAGAGGATGCAGACCCCTGTGCCCCACCCCTCTTCACGCCCCCTGAACCCGCCCCTGCCAAGGAGCTGTAGTTGGACCTGGTAACCGTGGAAACGGTCACAGAGCCCAAGCCGCCGGCTGACATTTTGGCACTAGAAGAATCCCCTCCTCCGATTCCGGCACCAGAACTAGAGGCAAAACCAGAACTAGAACCAGAACTGGAACCAGTGACAAAACTGTCTCCTCCTACTCCTGCTCCTGCACCTTTGGAACTAGATACAAAACCAGAACTGGAACCAGTGACAAAACCGCCTCCTCCTGCTCCTGTTCCTTTGGAACTAGAGACAAAACCAGAACTGGAACCACCAGAACTGGAACCAGTGAAAAAACTGGAACTGGAGCTAGACATAAGACCCCCTCCAGAAACGGAAAGAGAGCCGCTGGTCTTGCTCGCCCCGAACGATGCCCCCGAAGCCCCTAAAGACCGGAAAGCTGGCGCAGAGGCCCCTGAAGCACCGGAGGATAAAGAGGGGGACTCTATAGTGGTAATGGTGGTTGATTTGCTGACGGATCCCCCTCCGTACCCAGACTTAGCTCCACCCACAGACCCGGCTGCAGCAGAGGATACTAGCACTGAGCTACTGCCTCCTGTGATGGCTCTACTGGTAGACTCTCCTCCTCCAGTAGAGAGCAGCCCGCTCCTCGAAGAGAGACCACCTGAGGCTAGAAGAGGAAAGGAGAAAAATAATGATTAGGACTTATACAGAGCTTAGAGAAAGTGACTTTTTCTTATAAAGTAGCCTGATATATAACAATGTAGCCAGGGGGGTCATGCACCCCCCAAATCTGAGGGGGCACAAAGGACCTGAGGATAGCTGAGGATGTATGGAAACATTTTTCAAACACTTGAAACAGTTTTTTCCTGAAATCTAGAGCCATTATCATTATGCTTAATTATAAGTCAAAATATGTATATTTTTCTGCATACCTCCTGACTGGTGTGTTTTTTTCTCTGCTGAAATATAGGTAAAGGATTGAAAGGAATGTGAGTCTTATTCAGTACATTTAGTTACTGTTTGCTTTTCTAAAGTCTACAAACTTTGCCAGCAGGCATGCCAGCTAGGATAGTGAGACAAGCTAGATACTCTACCTTGATTGATAGCCTGAAATTGCTTCATGGTGGCTAGTTACAAGGTTGGGAGATTGGGAACCTATCTGGGCTAGCTAAAGCCAACTTTATAAAATTGCTAAGTGGCTAGTAATATTACAGGGAATTAACAAACAATCACCAAAAAAGTATATATATATATCTATATTTATATAGGACAAATCTCTGGGGGCACTTGCCCCTGTGCCCCCTATGGGCATGACGCCGCTGAATGTAGCTTAGCTGTCGAAATATCTACAGAATCCTATAAGTAATGGATTATATACCAGTGACCATAGGAGTTCTATAGGAGCATCTAAGCTCTTTCGTTGGAAGAGTTTAGGCTGTGATTGACAGTACAAGAAAAACGGTCTTTTACAGGATTCTGACTGCAGTCCAAATGAGCAGGTGTTAAAACCTGTCACACTGTGCCAAAAAAAAAGAAAAATACCAGAGATGTTTTTTTGGATATAGATTATTTTTTAAATCTAGAATTTTGTCTGAGCATGTCTTGAACATGTTATGCCATAACTACTGCTGCTGCTACCACTGCTCTGAGAGATGACCTTCCTCTCCACAACTGAAACGCCACGAGAACTGCTGGAGGACATGCTCTTCTGGTTGGAGACGACAGAGCTAGTGATTCCCTCTTGTGGAGAAATAAGGGACCGTCAGAGACCAATGCTGAGGACATGGATCCTGTTCAGTGGTGGTTAAAGAACCCAAATGTCAAACTCGAGTGAAAAGTAAAGATACCTTAATAGAAAATGAGTCAAGTAAATGTGAAAGTCACCCAGTAAAATACTACTTGAGTAAAAGTCTAAAAGTATTTGGTTTTAAATATACTTTAGTATCAAAAGTGAAAGAATAAATAATTTCAAATTTATTTTATTAAGCAAGCCAGACAGAACCTTTTTCTTGTTTTTAAAATGTACGGATAGCCAGGGACACACTCCAACACTCAGACAACATTTGCAAATTAAGTATGTGTGTTTAGTGATTCTGCCAGATAAAAGGCAGTAGGGATGACCAGGGATGTTCTCTTGATAAAGGTGTGAATTTAACAATTTTCCTGTCCTGTTAAGTGTTCAAAATGTAACAAATACTTTTGGGTTGTCAGGTAAAATGTAAGGAGTAAAAAGTACATTATTTTCTTTTAGGAATGTAGTCAAGTAAAAGTAAACGTTGTCAAAAATATAAATAGTAAAGTAAAGTACAAATACCCCAAAAAACGACTTAAGTAGTACTTTCAAGTATTTTTACTTAAGTACTTTACACCACTGGTCCTGTTCGAATACTTTAGAAATGCATCCTCCTTTTTTTCTCCTTTAGGTAAGCACAGATCTATGAGTGATTGGATAGGTGTAAGCAAGGTTACCACCCATTTACTTCACCAATCTCAGATCTATTCAGATCTGTGATTACATCAAGGAAGGTAGGACATAAGGATGCATTTCTGAAGTAATCGAACAAGGCCCCAGACTGCTGAAAATTATCATGAATAATCTTCACTACCAATAATGATAATATATATATATTTTTTTAATGAATTATAGAAACTCAACGTTCGGATGGACAGAGGATAAATTCATATTTATGGGATGTTATACTCACAGGTGCATGTAGTGTGTATAAATTATGAAAACCTTCAGAAAGGACACAACTCACTTGGCGGCAGTGATGTCAACCGGGTTGTTGTGGTTACTGTTTCTTTGACGACTATAAAAAAAAAGATATATTGACAATTCATAAATAGGTTTCATGTTAAAATGTGTTCCTGGTCAATACACTTGTAATAATATATTTGAAGAATACCAGGTTCAATATAATGGTACACTGTAATAATGTGTTGTGGTTGATAGGTGATATACATTTGGTCATTGAGAACGACTACAAAAACACAAATCTGTATTTGTGTGTGTCATTCCAAACCTGTGTCATTCCAAACCTTCAGAACAAGCTTCTTCTAACAAAGCCAAAAAACCAAGGCAAAATAAAACATGTATTTTCTCTAGAATATTCAGTGACCTCTTACCCTTGCCACCGGCACCAGCATTTACAATCTTGGTTGTCGTTAGATTGTCCATCCCATGTTAACTGTTTCAAAACAGAACATGTCTTTATTTTTACATCATTTATCACACTGGTGCATGCAGAAAAATCTAAGGAAGGCACTGTATGGAAATATCAAACTAACTAACAGGACTTCAAACGATATAGATTTGTCAGAATTTGTATTTTTTTATGGCATTTTTCCATATTTCCGTATTTCTCCATACTTGGCATTATGTACTACTAGTAATCATTCTCTCTCTTTTTTATTTCTCTCTCTGTTTTTCTCACTCTCACGCTCACTCTCTCTCTCTCTTTCTCTCTCTCTGCTGTAAACATTCCAAAGTTCCCTGATTGAGAATGTGTTGTTGATTTAAGCGGAGACCCTAGCCTTGGGCAAGCCAAGCCTGTATATTGTCTTCACCTGATAAATTGAGAGCTCTTTTCATAGGGAGCAGTGATTTACTGGCGGTGCCTATAGATTTTCCTGTGAAACTGAAAGGGACTCGGACTGAAATCAGACGTGGGTGTTGAAATCATTTACAAGTTAAGTTCACTATACCACTGACACAAGATTTCAGGGATGGCCAACGGCTCCTGTCTAATAACATAACGTGACATAACATGACATAACATAACATAGCATAACACAGCATAGCATAACATAGCATAACATGATTTAACATGCGATCTGACGCAGCAGCATCTCTTTGACGCGTCGTTTCAACAGCATTGACTGATGGATGTAGTGTGGACAGGTTCTACAGCAGAACCATGGTCAGCGTCAGGATTTAGCCTCCACTAGGAAGAATAACAATGTACATATACACTGGCTCCAAATGGATGCTAATGGATAGAAATATTGGGGGAAATACTGTGTATATTACTCTAACGTAAGCTCGTCTTCTTATTCAAGAACAAAAATGTAATCCTCTAACACGTCAGTGTTATTTATTGTGGACGCTAACATGAACAAGGCCAGACCTGTGTGGATTCCTTATTGGCTGCCTCAATTGTTCTCATCATCCAAATAAGCCTGAACTTACAATTTACATATAGATTTTTTTTTAAATGGATGACTTGAATCATTTGAACACATACCTGAATACTGAATTCTATGTGATATTATGATGTATTATAAATAGTGAATAGGCCACTACTTGAATCACTGTCAATCAGAAATTCACATAAACTAATGAATATGAAATATGACCACTTGTAAAGTAATTCATGCTTTATAGCTAGCTACCCCCACATGGTACACAAAGGTGTCGTGTTACATAGTAGATGACCTATGACCTCTAATTAGCATCACCAGGTCAGGAGGGCTGTCTATGTCTGCATCCAAAATGGCGCCCTATTCCTATAGGCAATCCAGAGCCCTATGGACCCTGGTCAAAAGTAGTGCACCATATGTAGTGACTATTTTCTTCAGGGTGCCAATTCAGATACTTAACACACAAATACCTGAGGCAAATAGGATTACAGTGGGGCAAAAAAGTATTTAGTCTGCCACCAATTGTCCACTTAAAAAGATGAGAGAGGCCTGTCATTTTCATCATAGGTACACTTCAACTATGACAGACAAAATGAGAAGACAAAAATCCAGAAAATCACATTGTAGGATTTTTTTATGAATTTATTTGTAAATTATGGTGGAAAATAAGTATTTGGTCACCTACAAACAAGCAAGATTTCTGGCTCTCACAGACCTGTAACTTCTTCTTTAAGAGGCTCCTCTGTCCTCCACTCGTTACCTGTATTAATGGCACCTGTTTGAACTTGTTATCAGTATAAAAGACACCTGTCCACAACCTCAAACAGTCACACTCCAAACTCCACTATGGCCAAGACCAAAGAGCTGTCAAAGGACACCAGAAACACAATTGTAGACCTGCACCAGGCTGGGAAGACTGAATCTACAATAGGTAAGCAGCTTGGTTTGAAGAAATCAACGGTGGGAGCAATTATTAGGAAATGGAAGACATACAAGACCACTGATAATCTCCCTCGATCTGGAGCTCCACGCAAGATCTCACCCCGTGGGGTCAAAATGATCACAAGAACAGTGAGCAAAAATCCCAGAACCACACGGGGGGACCTAGTGAATGACCTGCAGAGAGCTGGGACCAAAGTAACAAAGCCTACTATCAGTAACACACTACAGCGCCAGGGACTCAAATCCTGCAGTGCCAGACGTGTCCCCCTGCTTAACCTGTTATGGCTGCATCCCTTTGTTCTCAATTTCCACCTGAAGACATACCCTAATCTAACTGCCTGTAACTCAGCCCCAGAGGCAAGGATATGCATATTCTTGGTATCATTTGAATGGAAACATTCTGAAGTTTGTGGAAATGTTAATTGAATGTAGGAGAATATAACACATTAGATCTGGTGGAAGAAAAGGGAAAGAAAGAGCATATGTTTTCTGTTTTTTATTTCACATGTACTAGAATAGCCACACAGTCAGATAGGATGCTGGAGATAATTCTGATGGATAACACAAGAGGGCAACTGTAGGTGTGCAAAGTTTCAGACTGATAACTTCAGGAATGGGTGAGCTACATGACATTTAGCATGAAGTCACCCAGGTGTCCCACACAGGTTGCCCAAATGTACCCAAGTGGCCGAATTGGTGAAATGACCTATAACTATATACAGCAGTGCAAATAACTATATACAACATATCAAAAAGCAATTCTAACACACACACACACACAAAAAATGTTTAAAAAAATTAGAAAATAAATATTTAATCCAGTACATGTCCAGGCCCATCTGAAGTTTGCTAGAGAGCATTTGGATGATCCAGAAGAAGATTGGGATAATGTCATATGGTCAGATGAAACCAAAATATAACTTTTTGGTAAAAACTCAACTCGTCGTGTTTGGAGGACAAAGAATGCTGAGTTGCATCCAAAGAACACCATACCTACTGTGAAGCATGGGGGTGGAAACATCATGCTTTGGGGCTGTTTTTCTGCAAAGGGACGACTGATCCGTGTCAAGGAAAGAATGAATGGGGCCATGTATCGTGAGATTTTGAGTGAAAACCTCCTTCCAGCAGCAAGGGCATTGAAGATGAAACGTTGGGTCTTTCAGCATGACAATGATCCCAAACACACCGCCCGGGCAACGAAGGAGTGGCTTCGTAAGAAGCATTTCAAGGTCCTGGAGTGGCCTAGCCAGTCTCCAGATCTCAACCCCATAGAAAATCTTAGGAGGGAGTTGAAAGTCCGTGTTGCCCAGCAACAGCCCCAAAACATCACTGCTCTAGAGGAGATCTGCATGGAGGAATGGGCCAAAATACCAGCAACAGTGTGTGAATACCTTGTGAAGACTTACAGAAAACGTTTGACCTCTGTCATTGCCAACAAAGGGTATATAACAAAGTATTGAGATAAACATTTGTTATTGACCAAATACTTATTTTCCACCATAATTTGCAAATACATTTATTAAAAATCCTACAATGTGATTTTCTGGATTTGTTTTCTCATTTTGTCTGTCATAGTTGAAGTGTACCGATGATGAAAATTACAGGCCTCTCTCATCTTTTTAAGTGGGAGAACTTGCACAATTGGTGGCTGACTAAATACTTTTTTGCCCCACTGTATCTATACGAATAGATACAGATCAAATCGTCACTATGTGGTGGTAATGACCGTCAAACATAGTTCAATTACTTGTCTTTTGCCCTCAAGAAAAGCAGAGGAAGACGTTGAGGTTGAGAAAAGGACGTATCAGTTGCCACAGGCTGTGTGTACATGTGTCTCACACCTGTGTATCACCCCTTCAGTTACAGGCTATTTGCAACACTCTCCCTTCCACAGCCACATAGTGGTGAGAAGAGGACCTCTTACAGCTGCAGATGTATCCGTTTACCTCTTTGATGTATATGAAAAAAACACTGGCATACTAAGCCCTGAATCCATCACAGTCTTGATATGGTGCGATATAATGCAATACTACTTAATTGGCACATTGGATTTGGGATTGCAATTAAATGAGGAAATTATAATCAAGGGTAGACATAATTACCAGAGGGCATAATTTGGCAACAATTAGGCATAATATCTCAAAGGGCTTAACTATGCGGACAGCAACACAATTATGCAATCGGCTCTTGAATTTGGAGGGATGAACATGTGAATGTGATCCAAAACAGTAAATCAGCATTCCTCCCCAAAATGTGTAAGGAATGTGTTATTGGGTCTACACAGGTGAGACAAACAGGGGATAGATTAGTACTGCCTCTATTTGGATTGTAAAACAATTTGGATTGTACAAATTAAAAAAATAAAATAATGCCTACCTCAGCCCGTTTCCCAAAGATGATCTTCCTCTCCTCTCTCCTCTATTTTCACAGAAAATGATTTGATGGCACCGATCGATCCTATGTGCTTCTGCAGTATCTCCAGGTGCGTTATGGATACGGTCCGCGGTGTTCATGCACTGTATGTGCCTGGCCCGTTTATGTATGAGTCTTTTCTGACTCATTGCTTCTACCGTACCAACATGTTGGAACAAAACAGCTGGAACGGTGCTGTAACTTCAGCCAGTGACAGACTCTGCGTTTGAATAGGGGGGGGTGATGCCCTGGGGAAAGAAAAGTAGATGGGTGGATGAAATACTGTAAATGATTTGATAAAATATGGGTGGATTTGCGTAATTATTGATATTTATTTTCTAAATAAGAGACAGGCTATTCTAGTCCATTTGGGATATTTGCATTTTCTGTAGCAAGGAAGTAGCATATTACATTGCTGCATTTTGCATTGCATGGCCTATTATGCAGTTGATTTTGAACTTAAAAAGGGAAAAATACAATTAAAACATACCTAGATAATTCTGAACGTTAACATGGAGAGAGGAAAATAACTTATTTATTTTTAAATCTGTTTTATTACACAGTCTACTCATAGGTCCATGTGCAAAGCCTAGGCTACTGTGATGGGGTGTTTTATTTTTAGATTCGTGGGAATCATAAAGTAGCATCAAATTCCACACTGTGTATCCAAATGGCCATTTGTTTTTTGTTTTTTTGGTTGGGCAGTGAATGGTACATCACTTCCTTGCTCATCATAAGGCTATCTATCATGTAATCACACAAATGAACTAAAGGGAAAGCTTCTGAATATAAGACACAGTTGAGGGGATATGTTGGCACGGATGAGTTTGTTGGCATGCTTGAATCTTGGAGTGTCAGTGAGGCCTGTTGTTTAAGTGTATTACATGCACGTGGTGTCAGACTCCCACCTGAACCAGGAATGCACTATGGCCTCTATTTATATCCAGTGTAGCTGAGAAAAAAAGAATAAATATTTGCACTGTTTTCCCTCCCCAAGCATCCAGGTCTTACAGTGATTAGACGAAAATGTATATTTAAAGATGGGAGTGATTTGAGATTCTACAGTGAAATGGTTTTAATAGAACCATGTACACACCCACATGTTTTTTCTCCTGAAGTTTAGGCTGTTGTTTTTGGCTGTGCAGAAATTACTGACAAAAAGGCATTTGTCTTTTCCTAACTGTATGAAAAACGTCTGAGAGCAAGACATTTATGTCAATACAGCCATTTCCATGATGTTTAAAACCGCTAAAGCTGTCTGACTCTGACCCTGTTTCTGCAACCCACTTATCTCTCAAGTTGTTCAATTCCCAAAAGGCTCATTTGTTCAATTCCCAGAAGACTCATTTGTTCGATTCCCAGAAGACTTGTTTGTTCGATTCTCAGAAGACTAATTTGTTGTTAAGCCAAGTCTTTCTAAGAATTGTGTAAGATTTTGTACTTTTGATGGAGTTGAAATCGCTCAACAAGACAGTGTCGTTGTCTGAACAAGTCTGAGTGAGACCTCCTGAGTGAAATGGGTTGTCAAATTCTTTATTGACAGATAAGCGTCCATTTTGATCATTCAACACTCATGGAGTTCTCTGGACAATAAAAATATATACAGTGGCCTCAAATGATTTATTTCCTTTTTTTTTCTACATTCTTTGCAATCCTATCTATGCCTATATGTTATTCCTCTTTATTGACTCTAACAACAAAAACTGGTTGGTAGGTTGGTGTAACGATGTCCGCTGAGAGTCGGGAACCAAGTTCAGGGAGAATACATTTAGTAAATAAACGAACATGAACAAAACAAGAAAGACGGACAGCGCACCGACATGACACAGACACAGAAACAATAACGCCTGGGGAAGGGAGACATAACTAGGGCAGGTAATCAGAGAGGTGATGGAGTCCAGGTGAGTGTCAATAAGCGCTGGTGCGCGTGACGATGGTGACAGGTAATCATCAGCAGTCTGGTGACCTGGAGGCCAGAGAGGGAGTATACGTGACAGTTGGACGCCTGGCAGAGTTGTTTTGACCTGTTAGCCTGGTTGGTCTAAACGGAGCTGTCACTTCAGCACCCGTAATGTGAAGATTTACTATGTCTTAACTTATAGCCCAGGCCTAGCGTGAAATTAGTGACGGTATTAAAAATCCCAAACTCTTAACCTAAAGGCAAAGACAAATCAGACAGGCACGTTCGAGTCTAGGCAGGCATGGACTGTGGATTTCAACCCACTCCTCGCTGCTATTACATTATAGAGAGAGGATAAAGAGTGTCTCTGCCTGTATCCCAAATGGCAGACTATTCCCTACAGTTCACTACTTTTGACCAGGGTTGTGGTCAGGCGTAGTGCACTATATTGGGAATCGGGTGCCATTTGGGATGGAAATATAAAAATAGTATTGCTATGTAGTTGAATACTAGCTTTAAACATGGGAGTGGGTGTAGCGGTTAGGTTACCCAACAGAAAAATACATATAGTACTTGAATTCTGAGACATGCCACCACGTCTTCAACCATCTCCCATCATCTCTCTGGCGGTCCTAATTAGTTGTTAAGAAAACTACTGAGGTGCTAGGCAGGTGACAGTTATAAGCCCTCTGCAAATCTGGGGGCTGCTAAGGTTGCGTGAAGTATGGTGACAAGGTGCCAACATCACTCAGTGGTATTACTTTGGCTGGCAAAGGTGATCTCCAAACACTGCGTTTCTAGCCATGACTCTCTCTTGGCATAGACAAGACAGAAACTATGTTCCTCTGGTTGCTTCTGAAGACATGTGGTTGTAAACAATGTTTGGGAAAAGACTGAGAGATACTACATATTGTACCTACATGTTGCGTGTATCTTAAGAAATGCATGCAGCTTCGTGCTAGGTCCTCATCTTACTTGTAATCCTTGTTTTTTTATAAACAAACAGTAGAATATAATAGTTAGTCCTGCGAGATGGAAATTTTCACAAAACATTTTTCATGTACTTTGTGGTTCAATCCAAGCTATTCAGTACGTAACTGATTGTGTGTGTATGAAGGTAACGTAAGGGGTTAGATATTCTGATGACTTCTTTGATGAATCACAGATTTTAATAGCGTCGAATACTATATGCCTTAGGGTAGCCTTAGTAGGACTGCCATGAATCTCCTCCCACAATGCACTATGGTTAGTCATTTGGCCTCTGGGTGATGTTGAAACTAGGTCCCACTGAACACCTGTCCTGTACAGTGCCCTAAGTCCTATAGCATTCATTTGGCTATATCTTTTTATTTATTTTATTTATATAAAGCGTCTTTTACCATTTACAAGATAAATATGTGTTTTCAGATTAGGCCTCGGTAGTTACAGACTGAAGCAACGCTTAGTCTTAGTCCGTTTTTGTTCTGCAGTGCCTCAAGATAAGACTGACTGGTTGAGTCACACCTTGTAACAAATTGGGTACAAGATCCTGAAAACCACAATGCACCACAGACAGGGATTTACAGTTGTGTCAGTGAGCAGAAGCAGGCAGCTTACCTGTGAGATCCCCTAGTATCTTATCGTGTAGTCATTGTGAGATTAGCCTAAATGTTACAACCTCCACAGACACACAATCATGCATGGTGAACCTTATAGCATGTCCCTGCGGAGCAGATAGGCCTATCTCTACTAACCTAACTACACTGAGTGTACAAAACATTAGGAACACCTTCCTAACATTGAGTGGCACCCACTTTCCCTCAGAACAGCCTAAATTTGTCAGAGCATGAACTCTACAAGGTGTCGAAAGTGTTCCACATGAATGCTGGCCCATGTTGACTCCAATGCCTCCCACAGTTGTGTCAAGTTGGCTTGATGTCCTTGGGTGGTGAACCATTATTCATACACACAGGAAACTGATGAGAGTGAAAAACCCAGCAGCGTTGCAGTTCTTGGCACAAACAGGTGAGCCTGGCACCTACTACCATACCCCGTTCAAAGGCACTTAAATAACAATCCACGTCTTAATTGTCTCAAGTCTTTAAAATCCTTCTTTAAGCTGTCTCATCCCATTCACCTACACTGATTGAAGGGGATTTAACAAGTGACATCAATAAGGAATCATAGCTTTCACCTCAGTTCAACTGGTCAGTCTATGTCATGGAAAGAGCAGGTGTTCCTAATGTTTTGTACACTCAGTGTATACAGTACCAGTCAAAAGTTTGGACACAGTTGTTCATTCAAGGGTTTTTCTTTATTTTTACTATTTTCTACATTGTAGAATAATAGTGAAGACATCATAACTATAAAATAATACATATGGAATCATGTAGTAACCAAAAAAGTGTTCAACAAATTAAAATATATTTTATATTTGACATTCATCAAAGTAGCCACCCTTTGCCTTGATGACAACTTTGCACACTTTTGGCATTCTCTCAACCAGCTTTATGAGGAAGTCACCTGGAATGCATTTCAATTAACAGGTGTGCCTTGTTAAAAGTTCATTTGTGGAATTTCTTTCCTTCTTAATGCATTTGAGCCAATCAGATGTGTTGTGACAAGGTAGGGGTGGTATACAGAAGATATCCCTATTTGATAAAAGACCAAGTCCATATTATGGTAAGAACAGATCAAATAGGCAAAGAGAAATGACAGTCCATTAATACTTTAAGACATAAAGGTCAGTCAATATGGAACATTTCAAGAACTTTGAACGTTTTTTCAAGTGCAGTCGCAAAAACCATCAAGCGTGGTGAAGAAACTGTCTCTCATGAGGACCGCCACAGGAAAGGAAGACCCAGAGTTACCTCTGCTGCAGAGTAAAAGTTCATAAGAGTTACCAGCCTCAGAAATTGCAGCCCAAATAAATTCTTCACAGATTTCAAGTAACAGACACATCGAATTGCTGTAAAGAAATCACTACTAAAGGACACCAATAATAAGAAGAGACTTGCTTGGGCCAAGAAACACGAGCAATGGATATTATTTTGGTCTGATGAGTCCATCCCATCTAGTTTCCGCTTAGTGGGACTATCATTTGTTTTTCAACAGGACAATGACCCAAAACACACCTCCAGGCTGTGTAAGGGCTATTTGACCAAGAAGGAGAGTGATGGAGTGCTGCATCAGATGACCTGGCTTCTACAATCACCCGACCTCAACCCAATTGAGATGGTTTGGGATGAGTTGGACCTCAGAGTGCAGCAAGCAAGTGGACAAAGGAAAAGCAGCCAACAAGTGCTAAGTACATGTGGGAACTCCTTCAAGACTTTTGGAAAAGCATTCCAGGTGAAGCTGGTTGAGAGAATGCCAAGAGTGTGCAAAGCTGTCATTAAGGCAAAGTGTGGCAACTTAAACAAATCTAAAATCTATATTTTATATAATATATTCTATATTTTGATTTATTTAACACTTTTTTGGTTACTACATGATTCCATATGTGTTATTTCATAGTTTTCATGTCTTCACTATTATTCTAGTATAAATAAAGAAGAACCCTTGAATGAGTAAGTTTGTCCAAACTTTTGACTGGTACTGTAAGTCTGTGCTACTAAACCACAGTTTTGGGACATATTTCTGTGAAAACGAAGAGACTATATCAAATGGGGAAATTACAAGGAATATGCCAGGGGGTTTCGACTTGTGATGCTGAGGCTTGCATGGCATGGTATTTCATTCATGTGATGGAATTCTGAAGGGTATAAATCTCATGAGGTTGACAGAGGTACATATGACTCACTTATGACCTGACCCTGTTTATTGCAATTTTTACATTTTAGTCATTTGGCAGAGTGGGATCCATTCCTGGACATGTTAGGGAAGGAGTTTTGGTGGAGTTCTCTCTCTCTCTATCTTTCTTCCAGTAAGAATAATAAAACATCGAGCACAATACATTTTTCAATCAACAATCACATAGCTGCTTTTATGCAACTTTATACTTCCTACAATAGTGATGCAAAGTTGCATGAATATAATAACATATGAATCAGTTGCATTAACAATAGAAAGTATTAATAATTCATAATAATATAATCTACAATTAAGTAAATGTATCATTTGAACTTCTCACTAGGCCTATTTATTAAGTGATTAACACTATGTAGAACCCTTCTTGTCTTCCAAGAAACCCTTCTTGCCTTCCAAATAATCATCAAAGAACCCTTTCTTCCAAAAACTGTTCTTAGTGCAAAGGATTCTGAAAAAATATCATACAAATTCAGACAGTGGATAAAACGTATTTTTGCCCTGATTGTGGCACAGGCTTCAATCCAATTGGATATCAAAGACTCACATGAGGTCCCATACAGGGGACAATAGATATCATTGCAGTCTGTGAAATACTGTATGTTTGAAGTACACATGAGGACTCACAGGAGACAGACCATTTTTAGATGCAATGATTACAGAAGGCTATATACACTATGTATACAAAAGTGTGTGGACACAAATTAGTGGCTATTTCAGCCACACTCGTTGCTGACAAGTGTATCAAATCGAGCACACAGCCATGCAATCTCTGTAGAGAAACATTGGCAGAGAATGGCCTTACTGAAGAGCTCAGTGACTTTCAACGTGGCACCGTCATAGGATGACACCGCCCCAACAAGTCAGCTCATCAAATTTCTGCCCTGCTAGAGCTGCCCCGGTCAACTGTGCTGTTATTGTGAAGTGGAAACGTCTAGGAGCAACAATGGCTCAGCCACAAAGTGTGATAGGCCACACAAGTTCACAACATAGGACCCCCGAGTGCTGAAGCACCTAGCTGGTAAAAATGGTCTGTCCTCAGTTGCAATACTCACTACCAAGTTCCAAACTCCCTTTGGATTTTTTGGATTTAACTAGGCATGTCAGTTAAGAACAAATTCTTATTTACAATGACAGCCTACCCCGGCCAAACCCGTACGACACTGGGCCAATTGTGCGCCACCCTATGGGACTCCCAATCCCAGCCAGTTGTGATACAGCCTGGATTCGAACCAGGGTGTCTGTAGTGATGCCTCTAGCACTGAGATGCAGCGCCTTAGACTGCTGCGCCTCTCGGGAGTCCCAAATGTCAGCACAAGAACTGTTTGTTGGGAGCTTCATGAAATGGGTTGCCATGGCCGAGCAGCCGCACACAAGCCTAAGATCACTATGCACAATGCCAAGTGTTGGCTGGAGTGGTGTAAAGCTCACCGCCATTGGATTCCGGAGCAGTAGAAATACGTTCTCCAAATCACGCTTCACCATCTGGCAGTCCAACGGACAAATATTGGTTTGGCGGATGCCAGGAGAACGCTACCTGCCCCAATGTATACTGCCAACTGTAAAGTTTGGGGAAGGAGGAATAATGGTCTGGGCTGTTTTTCATGGTTCGGGCTAGCCCCCCCCCCCCCCCCCCCCCCCCCCCAGTGTAGGGAAATGTTAATGCTGCAGCATACAATTACATTCAACATGACTCTGTGCTTCCAACTTTGCGGCAACAGTTTGGGGAAGACCCTTTCTTGTTTCAGCATGATAATGCCCCCGTGCACAAAGCGAGTCCCATACAGAAATGATTTGTCGAGATCAGTGTGGAAGAACTTGACTGGCCTGCACAGAGCCCTGACCTCAACCCCATCGAACACCTTTGGGAGCCAGGCCTAATAGCCCAACATTAGTGCCTGACCTCATTAATGTTCTTGCGACTGAATGGAAGCAAATCTCCACAGCAATGTTCCAAAATCTCTTGGAAAGCCTTCCCAGAAGAGAAGAGGCTGTTATAGCAGCAAAGGGGGGACAAACTCCATATTAATGCCCATGATTTTGGAATGAGATGTTCGATGACCAGGTGTCCACATACATTTACTTTTGATACTTACGTATATTTAAAACCAAATATTTTTAGACTTTTACTTTAGTATTTTAATGAGTGTCTTTCACTTTTATTTGAGATAATTTCTATTAAGGTATCTTTACTTTTACTCAAGTATGACAATTTACACCACTATCAGTTAGTGGATTTCTGGGCAACAGGAGTCTCTGCTAACTAATAATTAGTTATAGGATGACTAATAATGGAGTTGAATACACATCTAATAAGTTTAATTTTCCATTAATTACATGGCTATTATAATGTATTAATCAGTTGCACCATAATATCAAAATGCCTATGTAATTATATTATTAAGTTAAGTTACTGTTTTACATTTCCATTCTTTATTTATGTTATCTGTTTATTTATTTTACACCGGAAGTTATCGTCCAACTCGTTTTTTTCCCGGATTAATCCAACATGGCCGCGTCCTTGTGATTTACGACACATGTACAGTCAAGCGCAACATTTTTTGAAAACATGCAGATCAAAGATGTAGTAAAGTGGAATGTACGGGTGTCTATGCTGTATGCTTTCGGTATATGGACAATGCTTGGCACATACGGATATTATCAGTACACGGGGCGCAATGAAGAAAAGCCAGGTAGGCTACTCGCGTCACAGCAGCTCAGCTAACGTTGGCTAACTAACTTGCTAGCAGTCACAGTTTGTCTAGGTAGCTATTTATCTAAATATCAATACCATAGCTACATATCACATTATATTATGGACTGTTATTGAACAAGCTGCCAATGATTTCTAATGGAAGTGCTTCCAAAGTTTGACAATATTGAATTTCCTTGACCTTGCAATTGTTGATAAACTCAAGCTAGACTTGTATCAGAATTCAGCACAAATGTACCTTTTATTCAATTACAAAATTGCATGTTTAGTAAATAATGTGTTCATCTTATCACCCTGCAGTCAAAGAAGAGAAGGAGGAACAACCTCCAAATCCTAGAGAAGTGACTATCCAGAGTGCACACATGAAAACCACCATCGTCTACAAGGAAAACTTTGTTCCTTATTCTACAAGGATGTACAATTTTGTCAGCTCGCTCAGTCGGGACTCTGCATCGGCTGACAGCCAAGACAATACAAAGTAATGGTGAAAAAGTGAAAATTGACATAAACTGATGCCATTGCCTGCCTAGGCTACCACATTTGAGATGTGTGTAGCAAAATACTTAGGAATTAACACTGTAAATTGTACATTGAATATATCTCTGTGTAAAATACACTGACTGAAATATTTGTCACTTGTACAATGAACTGAAATACCACAGTATCCCTCTGTTCGAGAACCCCGCTGCAAGCCTTGAAACCCTCTCTACCTACACTGCACACGTTCTCAATGCAAAGTGAGGACAACATCTGGCTGTTGAACTTCTAGATATGGCAGTGATAACCTGTCCTGTGCATTGCTGCTGTATTACATTCAATCATATCAGATTTTTGCTGCAAAAATCTGAAATAGGACCATAACCTTTATCCAACTTGCAGTGTGTCTGACAAGCTGGCCTATATCATGCATAATTTTCAGCACTTCATGATTAAATCAATAAAAATTCTGTCAAATAAACTTAGTTTGTAGATTAAGTGCAACTGCTAATTCAATGTTTGCTGTAGTCTGTGTTGATCACAGTAATGTAATATCCATTTATCTGAGGACACACTACACATTAGCCTGTTATGATCTGTGGATTGTGTCTGGATGATACAATTGGGGAAGTACCAGTACCACTCTCCACAAATATTTTACAGTTGAAAATGTTCATGATGTGAAGAGGGAATTCAACAATTCTTTGAGGGTAGTGAAAGTTGATTTTTAAAAATGCCTCCTATCCTGCTGCGTTAGTTCTCCTTACCTGCTGCGTTAGTTCTCCTTGCCTGCTGCGTTAGTTCTCTGTGCCTGCTGCGTTAGTTCTCATTGCCTGCTGCGTTAGTTCTCCTTACCTGCTGCGTTAGTTCTCCTTTCCTGCTGCGTTAGTTCTCTGTGCCTGCTGCGTTAGTTCTCCTTTCCTGCTGCGTTAGTTCTCTGTGCCTGCTGCGTTAGTTCTCCTTACCTGCTGCGTTAGTTCTCCTTTCCTGCTGCGTTAGTTCTCCTTACCTGCTGCGTTAGTTCTCCTTACCTGCTGCGTTAGTTCTCCTTACCTGCTGCATTAGTTCTCCTTACCTGCTGCGTTAGTTCTCCTTACCTGCTGCGTTAGTTCTCCTTGCCTGCTGCGTTAGTTCTCCTTGCCTCCCCCCCCCCAGGTCACCCTGCACCAGCGCTCGCTTTGTGTTCCAGTGCCTCCTGATTTACAAATGAAGCACTGGATAAAGCAGATGCTTCTTGAGCCATACCACCAAGAGTAGCTACAACTACTACATTTTAATCCGGGATGAAGGTTAAAGGCTGGTTAATAAAAATGTGTTTTTATCTACATACAGTCAGGTCCAAAATGATTGACACCCTTGATAAAGATGAACAAAAAGGACTATAAAGTAAATAATACAAATATTGAGCTACAATATTTTATGCTCCCAAACAAATTTCAATTCTAATATTTTATGCTAATACAATTGCTCAGAGAAAGACATTTTATCAAGTAAATATATATATATTTAAGATAAGGGTTGAAATTCATGTCTCCCATGTTTTCAATACTCCAGCACCATCTCCTTGTGAGGATAATGACACTGAGCCAACTCTGGATGGTTCTGACTTAGAATATGTGGACTACTACAAATACCTAGGTGTCTGGTTAGACTGTCGACTCTCCTTTCAGACTCACATTAAGCATCTCAAATCCAAAATTAAATCTAGAGTCAGCTTCCTATTTCGCAACAAAGAATCCTTCACTCATGCTGCCAAACATACCCATGTAAAACTGACTATCCTACCGATCCTTGACTTCGGCGATGTAATTTACAAAATAGCCTCCACAACTCTACTCAGCAAATTGGATATAGTCTATCACAGTGCCATCCGTTTGGTGCCATCCGTACGACAAGTAATTTTTCCAATAATTGTTTCCAGACTTATTATTTCACTTATAATTCACTGTATCACAATTGCAGTGGGTCGGAAGTTTACATACACTAAGGTGACTGTGCCTTTAAACAGCTTGGACAATTCCAGAAAATGATGTCATGGCTTTAGAAGCTTCTGGATGACTAATTGACATTTGAGTCAATTGGAGGTGTACCTGTGGATGAATTTCAAGGCCTACCTTCAAACTCAGTGCCTCTGCTTGACATCATGGGAAAATCAAAAGAAATCAGCCAAGATCTCAGAAAAAAAATTGTAGACCTCCACAAGTCTGGTTCATCCTTGGGAGCAATTTCCAAACACCTGAAGGTACCACGTTCATCTGTACAAACAATAGTGCGCAAGTATAAACACCATGGGACCACGCAGCTGTCATACCGCTCAGGAAGGAGACGCGTTCTGTCTCCTAGAGATTAACGTCTTTTGGTACAAAATGTGCAAATTAATTCCAGAACAACAGCAAAGGACCGTGTGAAGATGCTGGAGGAAACGGGTACTAAAGTATCTATATCCACAGTAAAATGAGTCCTATATCTAAATAACCTGAAATGCCGCTCAACAAGGAAGAAGCCACTGCTCCAAAACCGCCATAAAAAAGCTAGACTACGGTGTGCAAGTGCACATGGGGACAAAGATTGTACTTTTTGTAGAAATGTCCTCTGGTCTGATGAAACAAAAATAGAACTGTTTGGCCATAAGGCCTACAAGCCTACAAACCTGACTCAGTTACACCAGCTCAGGAGGAATGGGCCAAAATTCACCCAACTTATTGTAGGAAGCTTGTGGAAGGCTACCTGAAATGTTTGACCCAAGTTAAACAATTTAAAGGCAATGCTACAAAATACTAATTGAGTGTATGTAAACTTCTGACCCACAGGGAATGTGATGAAATAAATCAAATCTGAAGTCAATCATTCTCTCTACTATTATTCTGACATTTCACAGTGTTAAAATAAAGTGGTGATCCTAACTGACCTAAAACAGGGAATATTTACTAGGATTAAATGTCAGGAATTGTGAAAAACTGAGTTTAAATGTATTTTGCTAAGGTATATGTAAACTTCCAACTTCAACTGTACTACCCACCACTGCGACCTGTATGCTCTCGTTGGCTGGCCCTCGCTTCATATTCGTCGCCAAACCCACTGGCTCCAGGTCATCTATAAGTCTTTGCTAGGTAAAGCCCCGCCTTACCTCAGCTCACTGGTCACCATAGCAACACCCACTCGTAGCAAGCGCTCCAGCAGTTATAGTTCACTGGTCATCCCCAAAGCCAACACCTTTGGCTGCCTTTCCTTCCAGTTCTCTGCTGCCAATGACTAGAACAAATTGCAAAAATCACTGAAGCTGGAGGCTTATATCTCCCTCACTAACTTTAAGCATCAGCTGTCAGAGCAGCTTACCGATCATTGCACCTGTATACAGTCCATCTGTAAATAGCCCACCCAACTACATCATCCCCATATTGTTATTTTTTGTTGTTGCTCTTTTGCACCACTGTATCTCTACTTGCACATCATCATCTGCACATATTTGACTCCAGTGTTAATGCTAAATTGTAATTATTTCGCCACTATGGTCTATTTATTGCCTTACCTCCCTAACTTTACTACATTTGCACACGCTGGACATAGATTTTTCTATTGTGTTATTGACTGTACGTTTGTTTATCTCATGTGTAACTCTGCGTTGTTGTTTTTGTCGCATTGCTTTGTTTTATCTTGGCCACGTCGCAGATGTAAATGAGAATTTGTTCTCAACTGGCCTACCTGGTTAAATAAAGGTGAAATATATATGTATATATATATATTTTTTTAAATGTAAATGTTTTATGAGATTGGAGAACACTTTGGTCGGGATCTTTGACCATTCCTCCATATAAAATCTTTCCAGATCCTCGATTTTCTTGTGTGTGCTTGGGGTTATTGTCTTGCTGGAAGATCCATTTGCGGCCTAGTTTCAGCCTCCTGACAGAGGCAACCAGGCTTTTGGCTTAAATGTCCTGGTACTTGGTAAAGTTCATGATGCCGTTGACGTTAACAAGTGCCTCTAGACCAGTGGAACCAAAGTAAACCCCGTAACATCCAAGATCCACCATGTATATCTGAAAGGGGTAAAAAACAAAAAACAAAAAAAAAACACTAAATTAAAAGCCACCTGAAGACCTAGTCATGATTCCTGCATTTTCATAGACCCTGTAACCAAAATACAGGTATCGGGTCTGTGTGAATGGTGCTCTGCTTTTTTTCAAGTAAATTCATTAACACAAACAGGCCCAATGCGAACATGGTTTAACAACACCTTACCCTTCCAATGTGCCAGTTACCCACTGATATGTATCAAAGGGGTACAGTATACTGTCTGCAAGAAGATAGTAATTAAGGCGCTGTTTGAAAGGGGGTCAACATTGCCTTATATATATTAAATTTTTTACAGGTAATATACCACATTTTCTGTTTGAAGTGGGTATTACACTGCCCTCCAGGAGTTGCTGAATTTCCTCTTCATTTTGCTCCACAATTCATGCACCCTGGTGTGGAGAGCGAGGTAGTGACAGTGCTCCCTTGCCTTTGAAAATGCTCATAATGACAGTACCGTAAGTTTTTGGGGCAGATGTGCAAAACACCAATTTAACTCCAGGAATCAGTACAGAAGGTATTTTAAGCATTTTCATGCTGTCTGATATGGTAGCAAAAGTTATCTACTGTACTCCCAACTGCTGCCGCTAGATGCCTCTGACAACGCAGCAAGGTTTCATGGGAAGTATGACGTTTACGTCTTTGCACCACTTCAATCTGATTCATTCTAGCGAGCGAGCTAAACTAAACAATGAAGGCAATCATTCAAAGAGTGACAACAGCGAGCGTGTCAGGTGAGTAACGCTGTCTACTTGTTATTATTTTATTTCTTTATCGCTCATAGTGTCAAAGAATGACAGTTCTTCACCGGTAGGCACTTTGCAGGCAGCACAGAGGATTGCTAACTTTAGCTACCGTAGTTTGGTAGCCGCACGGCTATCCAATCAAACGTATTTACAAAACACTTTTTCAGTGGTGTAAAGTAACTTAATTAAGTAAAAACACTTTAAAGTACTACTTAAGTCGTTTTAGGGGGTATCTGTACTTTACTATTTATATTTTTGACAACTTTTACTTTCACTTCTACATTCCTAATGAAAATAATGTACAATGTACTCCATACATTTGCAGCCTGCTACTACTTGCAAGACTGCCAGTGTGTGCTAGATTAACCACACTTTTTGAGGAGGATGTGTCTCACACTGAATAATGAAAAGGACAATTATTTTATTGATTTGATAATTCTGTCCTGTGTTGTCACAGTGGGAGAGGTGCCCATCAGCTCAATAGGCAGAGGACTGTGTGTGTTGCTGGGTATATCCATGGAGGACACAGAAGGATGTGGACTACATGTGAGTGTGGGTTCATTCAGTCACAAAACATTATCTTTGCACTACGGTACTGTAGCCCTTCTCCTACATAGGCAGGGCATAAGGGTCAGGTTCATATCTGTAATAGGAATTTGTAAGACAACCGTAGCATTCACATAGAGCTATTCTTTTTTTATTTAACCCAATAAGTTTGGAACATCTGCACAAAATACTTGCTCACTCCTATAGCCATCTCCTCTGTGACCCCAACACTTTGATTCTAATAAATGAATTATATATTTCAATCAATTCTATGCCCCAACATTAATTTCTTTGCTTCTCAGGGTTCGTAAGATCCTCAACCTGCGTTTGTTTGACGATGAGAACGGCCGGGCGTGGAGCAAAAGCGTCATGGACAGGGAATGTGAAGTCCTGTGTGTCAGTCAGTTCACTCTGCAGTGCATACTAAAGGGTAACAAGCCAGACTTCCATGCTGCCATGCCTGCAGAGCTGTCCCAGCCCTTCTATAATAACATCCTGGAACACCTGAGGAGCACCTACAAGCCGGAGATGATCAAAGGTGGGTGAACACACAGGACTAAATAGAAAATTATATTACTATGGGTGAACATCATTGACTGACACTGCAGGCTTACAGTCTGCTAAATACACACTAGGCCTATATCAGCTGCTATAACTATATTACGAGCTACTAAACAAGCCTGAGCGGATCAAAGGTGGGTAGCCTAGCGGTTAGAGCGTTGGTACAGTAACCAACATGTTTCTTGTTCGAATCCCAGAGCTGGCAAGGTGTAAAAATCTGCCGTTCTACCCTTGAGCAAGGCAGTTAACAACAACTGCTCCCCGGGTGCCGATGATGTCGGTTAAGGCAGCCCCCCGCACCTCTCTGGTTATGAGGGGATGGGTTAAATGCGGAAGACACATTTCAGTTGAATGCATTGTGTTGTACAACCGACTAGGTGTCAGTGTTCCCTCTAAGCTGCGTACAGCTCCCGTCAGACTGCCGCGCAGACAAAATATCCGTCCAGCCAGAGAAGCATGAGTTTGAACTTCATTCACCTTTCTTGAGATTTCCCCTTTCCCCTTTAACACTATCAACATTTCGCTCTTCTGTGAGAGTTGTGATCTAATCAACGCAATGTTAACCAATTTCAATGTAACATACCGACATTAAACAAACTATTCAAAACTTGGTATGCAAAACTAACTGTGAAATATATTTTCTTGTAGGCAGAGCGCATTGGAGTAGGATTCTATAGTATTGCCCGTCAAGAGTCAGGCCCGTACCCTACACAGACCAGTGCGCCATAACTAATCAGAGCTGCAGTAGGCCTATATGCAAATAACCATTGCCACATATGGATCTGTGTCTTTCACTTTGAACTGGACTGTTTTTAGACTACATTATGAGCGATCGCGAATAGATGCTCTTGTTTTGAGATCAGAGCGAGAGCCACCTGTGCACGTTTGTTCATATTCTTTGCTAGTTAGTGAGTTATTAGCCCAGTTATAGCTCATTTCTAGTGCTTCCTACAAAAACACAAAACGTCTACATGTCTTGCCCTCTTTGAAAACGAGTCAGGTAAATAGATTTTTGTAGGTCTTAAAAGGGGCAGTGTTGTATTTTGAGACAATAAGCAGAGTATAGCTTAATTTGTCTGATTCTCTGTAATAATGGTATGGAAATAATGTATTTTATTTTGAAAAGTGGTTTCTTGGAATAAAAAATCACACGTTTCAGTCACCTCCTTGTCTGAATGACAGGTGTATAAACAGGCAGTGCTTGACATGAGCATGTTTTTTTTTTTCAAAAGTCTCATGGAATGTAGACTTACATTGAACACCACACATTGGCTGCTACTGTTGGCTGAATGATAGAACAGCTATTTCCATGTTATAATGTTAGGGGATGCATTTCTCCATTGTTTTTGATGGTAGGCCACTCGGGTAGGCCTACATTATGATCAAATAGCCACGGTAGCCTACTTGACCACTCTTACAACTGTAACTTAAAGGAGGTACAACCTCAGTGTTCACAGTAAACGCGTCCTGGAAGTTGCACAGAATTTTCACAACCTTCAAGTTTGTGCTCAGCAGACCTTAAATTTGCTCAGTGCCCAATTTTTTTTTGAGGGAACATTGCTTGGTATCCCATTTCCTTTTCTCACTATTGAGTTGAACCAAGCTGAGGTGTGTGATGCGCTGACCTGGTTACGCTTCCACTTTAGTGGCTGGAACCATGCTGGAAAGGACAATGTGAACCGGTAATATCAGAGCCAGCACTATAGGTCGGGTCAGCGCGATAGTCTGAAAAGGGTACAAGACTACTGTAGGCTCCACAAGCACTAGGCCTATACACTGAGTGTACAAAACATTTTTCATGACATAGACTGACCAGGTGAAAGCTATGATCCGTTATTGATGTCACTTGTTAAATCCACTTCAATCAGTGTAGATGAAGGGGAGGAGACAAGTTAGAGAATGATTTTTAAGCCTTGAGTCAATTGATACATGGATTGCAGATGTGTGCCATTCCGAGGGTGAATGGGCAAGACAAAATATTTAAGTGTCTTTGAACGACATATGGTAGTAGGTGCCAGGCGCACTGGTTTGTGTCAAGAACTGCAACGCTGCTAGGTTTTTCACACTCATCTGTTTCCTGTGAGAATCAAGAATGGTCCACCACCCAAAGGACATCCAACTTGACACAACTGTGGGATGCATTGGAGTCAACATGGGCCAGCTTTCGACACCTTCTAGAATCCATACCCCGTCAAATTGAGGCTGTTCTGAGGGTAAGGGGAGGGGGTGTTCCTAATGTTTGTTATACTCAGATATAGTGATATTGTAATATACACTATCTGCTGGCCTGGGCTGGGTGAGAGAAACACTGCAAAATGAGCCATATATGGAGTTTTTAAAATAGACTGCTATTGTACAGAATTTCACATCCAGTGACCCAAAAGTGTCAAGGACACTTTGCTGTGTAGGCAGTTTGTGGGCGGAGAGAAATGGACTCTCATAAGACACTCTAGATAGGAAAAGCCTAAATGAAGAGATGATTTTGATACCTTGGATATTTAATAGATATGTAAAAGGATCTGCATTCTTCTAAGTGTGTGGTTTTAATATTTAATGGCATTGGGTCAATGTTTTGCTCGGTACTGATTGCAAAAGGTAATTTGTTCAAGCGAAGAGGTGAAGCTAAAGTGAACAAAAATATAAACGCAACATGCAACAATTTCAAAGATTTTACTGAGTTACAGTTCATATAAGGAAATAAGTAAATTAAAGTAAATTCATTAGGCCCTAATCTATGGTTTTCACCTGACTGAGAAGGGGTGCTGCCATGGGTGGGCCTGGGAGGGCATAGGCCCACCCACTTAGGAGACAGGCCCAGCCAATCAGAATGAGTTTTTCCCCACAAAGGGGCATTATTACAGACACCATCCCCCTCAGATGATCCCGCAGGTGAAGAAGCCAGATGTGGAGGTGGTAAGCGGTTGCGACGCCGGTTGGATGGACTGCCAAATTCTGTAGAATGACGTTGGAGGCAGCTTATGGTAGAGAAATGAACATTCAATTATCTGGTAACAACTCTGGTGGACATTCCTGCAGTGAACATGCCAATTGCACGCTCCCTCAAAACTTGGGACATCTGTGGCATTGTGTTGTGTGACAATTTTAAAGTGGCCTTTTATTGTCTTCAGCACAAGGTGCACCTGTGTAATGATCATGCTGTTTAACCAGCTTCTTGATTATCCACACGTGTCAGGTGGGTGGATTATATTTGCGAAGGAGAAATGCTCACTAACAGGGATGCAAAGAAATTTCTGCACAAAATCTGAGAGAAATAAGCTTTTTGTGCGTATGGAAAATCTCTGGGATATTTTTATTTCAGCTCATGAAACATGGGACCAACATTTAACATTTTATTTTTGTTCAGTGTAATTGATAGCCTAAGGTGAATATCACAAACACCTGGAGAACAATAGTGAATAGAAGGGTTGCTGTTCATAGCCTGGGGAATTGAGACACAAGCTTAAGGCTTGACCAGGGTTAGGGTTGATAAGCCAATGCATTCCTAAGTGAAACAGCCTAGACTACAGGGTCACATGCAGTAGCCTTTATCCTTGAGGCCACTCAAGACTTGACTCCTAACCGGAAAGGCTCGGAATCAGTTGAATCGCCTGCTTTCCTGTTGAAACAGAGGAAACATACGTTGGCCTATAAGGTCATAGTTCACAGTGCAAATGTTATGGTTGTTCCACACATCTAGATAGGGGGTGTTTTTTTTCAGGCCATGTTTGTTAGTGAATTGGGTCTATAAGGTCATAGTTCATAGTTTTTATTTTTTTATTTCACCTTTATTTAACCTGGTAGGCCAGTTGAGAACAAGTTCTCATTTACAACTGCGACCTGGCCAAGATAAGGGAATGCGGTGTGACACAGAGTTACACATGGGATAAACAAACATACAGTCAGAACACAATATAAAAATCTATATACAGTGTGTGCAAATGTAGTAAGATTAGGGAGGTAAGGTAATGAATAGGACGTTGTGACAAAATAATTACAATTTAGCATTAACACTGGAGTGATAGATGTGCAGAAGATGAATGTGCAAGTAGAGCTACTGGGGTGCAAATGAGCATAAAAATGAATAACAATATGGGGATGAGGTAGTTGGGTGGGCTATTTACAGATGGGCTGTGTACAGGTGCAATGATCGGTAAGCTGCTCTGACAGCTTATGCTTAAAGTTAGTGAGGGAGATATAAGACTCCAACTTCAGTGATTTTCGCAATTCGTTCCAGTCATTGGCAGCAGAGAACTGGAAGGAAAGGCGGCCAAAGAAGGAGTTGGCTTTGGGGATGACCAGTGAAATACACTGCTCAAAAAAATAACGAGAACACTAAAATAACACATCCTAGATCTGAATTAATTAAATATTCTTATTAAATACTTTTTTTCTTTACATAGTTGAATGTGCTGACAACAAATTCACACAAAAATTATCAATGGAAATCAAATGTATCAACCCATGGAGGTCTGGATTTGGAGTCACACTCAAAATTAAAGTGGAAAACCACACTACAGGCTGAATCCAACTATGATTTAATGTCCTTAAAACAAGTCAAAATGAGGCTCAGTAGTGTGTGTGGCCTCCACGTGCCTGTATGACCTCCCTACAACGCCTGGGCATGCTCCTGATGAGGTGGCGGATGGTCTCCTGAGGGATCTCCTCCCAGACCTGGACTAAAGCATCCGCCAACTCCTGGACAGTCTGTGGTGCAACGTGGCGTTGGTGGATGGAGCGAGACATGATGTCCCAGATGTGCTCAATTGGATTCAGGTCTGGGGAACGGGCAGGCCAGTCCATAGCATCAATGCCTTCCTCTTGCAGGAACTGCTGACACACTCCAGCCACATGAGGTCTAGCATTGTCTTGCATTAGGAGGAACCCAGGGCCAACACCCGCACCAGCATATGGTCTCACAAGGGGTCTGAGGATCTCATCTCGGTACCTAATGGCAGTCAGGCTACCTCTGGCGAGCACATGGAGGGCTGTGCAGCCCCCCAAAGAAATGCCACCCCACACCATGACTGACCCACCGCCAAACCGGTCAGGCTGGAGGATGTTGCAGGCAGCAGAACGTTCTCCACGGCGTCTCCAAACTGTCACGTCTGTCACATGTGCTCAGTGTGAACCTGCTTTCATCTGTGAAGAGCACAGGACGCCAGTGGCGAATTTGCAAATCTTGGTGTTCTCTGGCAAATGCCAAACGTCCTGCACGGTGTTGGGCTGTAAGCACAACCCCCACCTGTGGACGTCGGGCCCTCATACCACCCTCATGGAGGCTGTTTCTGACCGTTTTAGCAGACACATGCACATTTGTGGCCTGCTGGAGATCATTTTGCAGGGCTCTGGCAGTGCTCCTCCTGCTCCTCCTTGCACAAAGGCAGAGGTAGCGGTCCTGCTGCTGGGTTGTTGCCCTCCTACGGCCTCCTCCACGTCTCCTGATGTACTGGCCTGTCTCCTGGTAGCGACTCCATGCTCTGGACAGTACGCTGACAGACACAGCAAACCTTCTTGCCACAGCTCGCATTGATGTGCCATCCTGGATGAGCTGCACTACCTGACCCACTTGTGTGGGTTGTAGACTCCGTCTCATGCTACCACTAGAGTGAAAGCACCGCCAGCATTCAAAAGTAACCAATACATCAGCCAGGAAGCATAGGAACTGAGAAGTGGTCTGTGGTTATCACCTGCAGAACCACTCCTTTATTGGGGGTGTCTTGCTAATTGCCTATAATTTCCACCTGTTGTCTATTCCATTTGCACAACAGCATGTTAAATATATTGTCAATCAGTGTTGCTTCCTAAGTGGACAGTTTGATTTCACAGAAGTGTGATTGACTTGGGAGTTACATTGTGTTGTTTACGTGTTCCCTTTATTTTTTTGAGCAGTGTATATCTGCTGGAGCGCGTGCTACGGGTGGGTGTTGCTATGGTGACCAGTGAGCTGAGAAATGTAATGTAAATGACATCGCCAAAGTCAAGGATCGGTAGGATTGTCAGTTTTACGAAGGTATGTTTGGCAGCATGACTGAAGGATGCTTTGTTGCGAAATAGGAAGCTGATTCTAGATTTAATTTTGGGTTGGAGATGCTTAATGTGAGTCGGGAAGGAGAGTTTACAGTCTAACCAGACACCTAGGTATTTGTAGTTGTCCACATATTCTGAGTTAGAACCGTCCAGAGTAGAGGTCGACCGAATATGATTTTTCAACGCCGATACCGGTTATTGGAGGACCAAAAAAAGCCGATACCGATTTAAAAATAATAATAAAAAAATATATATTAAAAAAAAGATGTATATTTGTAATAATAACAATTACAGCAACACTGAATGAACACTTATTTTAACTTAATATAATACATCAATAAAAATCCATTTAGCCTCAAATAAACAATGAAACATGTTCAATTTGGTTTAAATAATGAGTGTTCAAAGTGTTGGAGAAGAAAGTAAAAGTGCAATATGTACCATGTAAAAAAGCTACCGTTTAAGTTCCTTGCTCAGAACATGAGAACATATGAAAGCTGGTGGTTCCTTTTAACACAAAACTTCAATATTCCAAGGTAAGAGGTTTTAGGTTGTAGTTAATATAGTATTTATAGGACTATTTCTCTCTATACAATTTGTATTTCATATACCTTTTACTATTGGATGTTCTTATAGGCACTTTAGTATTGCCAGTGTAACAGTATAGCTTCCGTCCCTCTCCTCACCCCTACCTGGGCTCGAACCCGGAACACATCGACAACAGCCACCCTCAATGCATCGTTACCGATCGCTCCACAAAATCCGCGGCCCTTGCAGAGCAAGGGGAACAACTACTCCAAGTCTCAGAGCGAGTGACGTTTGAAACGCTATTAGCGCGCACCCCGCTAACTAACTAGCCATTTCACATCGGTTACACCAGCCTAATCTCGGGAGTTGATAGGCTTGAAGTCATAAACAGTTCAATGCTTGAATCACAGCGAAGAGCTGCTGCCAAAACGCACGATAGTGCTGTTTGAATGAATGCTTACGAGCCTGCTGCCTACCATCGCTCAGTCAGACTGCTATATCAAATCATAGACTTAATTATAACATAATAACACAGAAATACAAGCCTTTGTTCATTCAATATGGTAGAATCCGGAAACTATCATTTCAAAAACAAAACGTTTATTATTTCAGTGTAAATTTTGCTGTTACATTGTACAACCTTCAATGTTATGTCATAATTACATAATCTGGCAAATTAGTTCGCAACGAGCCAGGCGGCCCAAGCTGTTGCATATAACCTGACTCTGCGTGCAATGAACGCAAGAGAAGTGACACAATTTAATCTGGTTAATATTGCCTGCTAACCTGGATTTCTTTTAGCTAAATATGCAGGTTTAAAAATATATACTTCTGTGTATTGATTTTAAGAGAGGCATTGGTGTTTATGGTTAGGTACAGTCATGCAACGATTGTGCTTTTTTCGCAAATGCGCTTTTGTT
The DNA here is from genome assembly GCF_013265735.2 of Oncorhynchus mykiss. Lineage (NCBI taxonomy): Eukaryota > Metazoa > Chordata > Actinopteri > Salmoniformes > Salmonidae > Oncorhynchus > Oncorhynchus mykiss. Next base: position 24,043,210 of record NC_048581.1, on the reverse strand, counting down.
AAATCTGTTTGGCAAAGTTGGCTGTCTTTGTTAGGAAGAAATAGTCTTCACACAGTTCGCAACGAGCCAGGTGGCCCAAACTGCTGCATATACCCTGACTCTGTTGCAAGAGAAGTGACACGATTTACCTAGTTAAAAGAAATTCATTTTAGCAGGCAATATTAACTAAATATGCAGGTTTAAAAATATATACTTGTCTATTGATTTTAAGAAAGGCATTGATGTTTATGGTTAGGTACACGTTGGAGCAACGACAGTCCTTTTTCGCGAATGCGCACTGCATCGATTATATGCAACACAGGACACGCTAGATAAACTAGTAATATCATCAACCATGTGTAGTTAACTAGTGATTATGATTGATTGATTGATTGATTACCTTACCTTGGCTTCTTACTGCATTCGCGTAACAGGCAGGCTCCTCGTGGAGTGCAATGAGAGGCAGGTGGTTAGAGCGTTGGACTAGTTAACTGTAAGGTTGCAAGATTGAATCCCCGAGCTGACAAGGTAAAAATCTGTCGTTCTGCCCCTGAACAGGGCAGTTAACCCACCGTTCCTAGGCCGTCATTGAAAATAAGAATGTGTTCTTAACTGACTTGCCTAGTTAAATAAAGGTGTAAAAAAAATACAGATTTCCAATTGTTATGAAAACTTGAAATCGGCCCTAATTAATCGGCCATTCCGATTAATCAGTCAACCTCTAGTCCAGAGTAGTGATGCTAGACGGGCGGGCGGGTGCGGGCAGCAATCGGTTGAAGAGCATGCATTTAGTTTTACTTGCTTTTAAGAGCAGTTGGAGGCCATGGAAGGAGTGTTGTATGGCATTGAAGCTCGTCTGGAGGTTTGTTAAGTGTCCAAAGAAGGGCCAGAAGTATACAGAATGGTGTTGTCTGCGTGGAGGTGGATCAGAATCACAAGCAGCAAGAGCGGCATCATTGATGTATACAGAGAAAAGAGTCGACCCGTGAATTGAACCCTGTGGCACCCCCATAGAGACTGCCAGAGGTCCGGGCAACAGGCCCTCCGATTTGACACAATGAACTCTATCTGAGAAGTATTTGATGAACCAGGCGAGGCAGTCATTTGAGAGTCGGAAAGCCTTGGCCAGGTCGATGAAGACAGCTGCACAGTATTGTCTTTTATCGATGGCGGTTATGATTTCGTTTAGGACCTTGAGAGTGGCTGAGGTACACCCATAACCAGCTCGGAAACCAGATTGCATAGCGGAGAAGGTATGGTGGGATTCGAAATGGTCAGTGATCTGTTTGATAACTTGGCTTTCGAAGACTCTAGAAAAGCAGGGTAGGATAGATATAGGTCTGTAACAGTTTGGGTCTAGAGTGTCTCCCCCTTTGAAGAGGGGGATGACCGCGGCAGCTTTCCAATCTTTAGGGATCTCAGACAATACGAAAGAGGTTTAACAGGCGAAAAATAGGGGTTGCAACAATTGCGGCGGATAATTTTAGAAATAGTGGGTCCAGATTGTCTAGCCCAGCTGATTTGTAGAGGTCTGGATTTTGCAGCTCTTTCAGAACATCAGCTATCTGGATTTGGGTGAAGGGAAAGTGGGGGAGTCTTGGGCAAGTTGCTGTATGGGGTGCAGAGCTGTTGGCCGGGGTAGGGGTAGCCAGGTGGAAAGCATGGCCAGCCGTAGAAACAATCTTATTGAAATTCTCAATTATCGTAGATTTATCGGTGGTGACAGTGTTTCCTAGCCTCAGTGCAGTGGGCAGCTGGGAGGAGGTGCTCTTATTCTCCATTGACGTTACAGTGCAAAGATTATGGTGTTTCCACATCTACATAGGGGGTGGGTTTGTCAGGCCATGTTTGGTGGTGAATTATATGGTTGTTGGTCACAGCATAGAAATAAACGTTGTTATATAACATTTTCGGGGTGGCAGGTAGCCTCGTGGTTAGAACGTTGGACTAGTAACCGAAAGGTTGCAAGATCGTATCCCCGAGCTGACAAGGTAAAAAAATCTCTCTTTCTGCCCCTGAACAAGGCAGTTAACCCACAGTTCCTAGGCCGTCATTGAAAATAAGAATTTGTTCTTAACTGACTTGCCTAGTTAAATAAAGGTAAAATAAAAAATAAAGCTAAAATATACATATATTTAATTATATGGGTCACAGTGCAAGGGCAGTTCCACATTGGGGTAGTTTTCTTTTATCAGGTCGTAGTTGGTGATGGTGTTTGGTGGTGAATTGGTTCAAGCCACCGGGGAGAAGGTGTAGTGGAGGAACTCTGTGTCCCTGCTTGTAGTGGGACGCAAGCTCTCTAATTAGTCTTCTCACTGCCAAGGCCCAATCGCCTGAGTGGGAGAAACGAGATGATTCGGCGCTTTTTAGAACACACCACCCAGCCACCGGTTTCATGGGCAGATGATGTAATAAATCGAAACATACCTGGACCAAAGGGGAACATTTAAGTATAAACTTCCTGTCTTATTGTATCTTAACACCCTCTACCCCCAGGTCCCTGTTGTACAGAGATGTCACCTGCTTATAAATCATTGATATAGATTAATATGCACAATAAGCAAACTGCAGTGGCTGTTACTGGATGGAAACGTTGTGTTGTCATTTATATTGGCCTATAGAGGAAGGGGGAAACGAAGGAGGATCCTAGTTCTTTTAACTGTTTTAGACTCATTTAGATGTATTAAGGTTAACCTTCACATTTTCCTTTTGTCTTGTGTTTTTAGACGGGCAGTTTGGGGCCTACATGCAGGTTCACATCCAGAATGACGGACCAGTCACCATCGAACTGGTGTCTCCTTCTGCTCCCATGGACCCCAAACAGGTACAGTTGATGCTGTTGATTTCTGCAAGCAGGAAGTTGGCCCATGGTGTATGATGGTGTCATATTGCGGAGTCTCCCTTTATTAGGCTATGTATTGCTAGACTATATTTGTTCTAAATTGTTCAGACGTTCTCTCAGCACTCTATCTATCTGCCCTGCTATCCTCCAGCAGGTGGTGCTGCAGGCCTAACTTCTTGTAGTAACAGATGGAGAACGGACCATGATCAACATGCAAAGCTGCACTATTGTTTTTCTTAGTGCAGTGTTAGTCAACCTCTGGTCCATGGACCGGCACCGCTCCCTGAGATGTGGCTTACTGGTCCCTGAGATAGCTGTCAGACATTTAGTTGGTCAGTTTTCTGGCTTCAAGGAGGTGAACCATAGATCTTTTTTTAATATCTTTTTTATTTCATTTTACCTTTATTTAACTAGGCAAGTCAGTTAAGAACAAATTCTTATTTTCAGTGACGGCCTAGGAACAGTGGGTTTAACTGTCTGTTCAGGGGCAGAACGACAGATTTGTACCTTGTCAGCTCGGGGGTTTGCTAGTCCAACGCTCTAACCACTAGGCTACCCTGCCGCCCCAGTCCCTGATACAAAAACCAATCCTGATACTGTAGATGTGTACTGATTATCCCATGAATCTGTCCTGCTCTGTCCCAGCACCCCTCTGGCCTAGCTGAAAGACCACTGATTGACCAGAAGTGTCCAGAAGTGTGTGTGTGTGGAGGCGACATAACATATGATTGGCAGGCCAGTGCGAGGTGTGTGTGTGTGGGGGGGGGGGGGCACCACCACCACCACCACCACCACCACCACCACCGCATGGGTGCCCCCGCTCTCCCCACAGGGATCGGTTGACTCCTGAGTCACTGTGCACTCTGTTACCATAACGACGGCCTCTGAAGGGGAGACTCAGGCCATGCTGGCTAAGAAATATATTTGGATGTGGAATAATGATTTATGAGTTCTGATGTGTAGCCGAAGTAGTGACAAGTTCACCCACAATGTTATATTAATAATGGTTGTCTTCTCTTAGGGACAGTTTCCTGGACCTAGATTAAGCTCTGTCCTGGACTATAAAGCATGCTCAATCTAAATTCTCCATTGAACATGCTTTTAGGACTAGGCTTAATCCTGATCCAAGAAACCTTCATGTTTTATAACACAGAGGGATTTGAAGGAGCCTTGATGAATGTGTTTACGCCACCACATCTACTTGAAAACATTGCGCTATGATCCAAACTTAGCAGAAAGCAGTCAGGTCCACTCCAAACAGCAGCAGCCATGAGGGAGTAGTGACATCCCTCCCTGCTTCTCCTAAACCATCCGCTTGACATTGTATTTTTTTCAAATCAAATCAAACTTTATTTGTCACATGCTCCGAATACAACAAGTGTAGACCTTACCGTGAAATGCTTACTTACAAGCCCTTTAACCAACAGTGCAGTTCAAGAAGAGTTAAGAAAATATTTACCAAATAAATTAAAGTAAAAAAAATAAATAAAAGTAACACAATAAAATAACAATATCGAGGCTATATACAGGGAGTACCGGTATCAAGTCAATGTGCAGTGTAGTGTCAATGTACAGTGAGTCATTTGAAATTGTAGTGTTTTAGTTATTTGTCAATTGTTTAAGACTTTCTGAATGTGATTCCAGTCACTTCTGTGTGTGCATGCGGGGTCTTTGTGTGTGTAAACTTGGCTGACTGCTCGGTCCAATGGATGTAAGCGGCAGTCCTCAGAATTTTAATCTAGTCTGTTTTGGATATTTGGGATGTTGTTGTGCAGTTAGAGGGGAGTATGCCAAGACTGAGAGGATCACCAGTCAACTGGGGGAGCAGCTTAAACACACACACACAGACATTTCCTTTCTATGAATCAGAAGCTTTATCGGATCCTAGGAGAGGGACAACAGAGCCTTTCAAACAATACCATTACGTTATCCTGTTTCTATTGTTCTGTGAAAGTAATTTGGAATATGAAACAGTGGTCTTAATCACTGAAATGTCAAGTGATCATTTTTATTGGGGGTTTTCTAAGCCACACAACACCCTGGGTAAGATGGCATATTGCTTGCTAGCTAGCTAACCCCGATGTAGTTTGTACAGGGATAACTAGATACATGGTGGTTTTTTAAGTCTTATTCCCTTTAAATAATTAAGAGTTTGTGGGATGTTGTGGCTTTAGCATGACATTTAAGTCATAAATATTTCCTGTGGCGCTCATGAAAGTTTTAGCATGTATGTTTACAAACCTTTTCAGGGGTAGTTGTGTTCCTTTTAGTGTAGGGTGGTTGTTTACTCTTCTTTGAGCAGAACAGAGATGGCTGCTACAGTAGTTTCCTCAGGGAGGAGTCCAATAGATAAGCCTCGCAGCTAACCGTAGATGGTGAGTGAATGGGAAGATGGCTCTTTCTGAGTGTGACCGCTTTATATTGTCAGGACAGTTAAGGCTTCATCGAAATGGTCATGGCTTCCGAAAATAGCAGCACAGTGAAACAAAGCTCTGATGTTTATTTCTCTTTCTTGTTCTGCCCTTTTCTTTTCATCTTCTCTTCTCTTGTTTTACTGTAGCCAAATATTTGAAACAGTTATACATAGCTAGGTCCCTGGGTTTTTCTTGGGCACGCGACTTGACCAGTAAAAACAGGTCACGTGACCATGAACAACTAAGGTCCCTACTAATTGCATTAGATCAATCCAAGTTTTGTCCTTCTCTTTTTAACCCTTTACCACTGGCCTTGTTTCCCCCCTCAGCTCGCTAAACAGGAGAAACAGCAGCAGAGGAAAGAGAAGCAGCGCTCTAAAGGACCCTTGGAGTCGGGCAGGGAGAGGGCCGCCCCGCGCCCCAGAGCCCAGGACCCTAACGCCAGCAGTGGAGCAGACGGAGACGTGTCGTCAGAGAGGGAGACCTAGGGCAGCACGGTGAGCCTTGAGTCACCCAACCTGCTGTGCTGGTAGTGCTGCATTACTTATACTAAAAATGTACAAATAAATAACCAATAAAGTTGTCCTCTGTTTGAGGGTTGATTTCGAGTCAAAGTAGTGGTATCTAGTGCTGTATGCATCTGCTACAAAACGCTTGACGTCACTGGCTCTTTACCACAGCTTCTGGATTTCATCTCTATTTATTGCACACATACAGTACATGGATGAAATAGAACCACTTCAATCCACATTGGTGTATGTTGTACTGCACATGGTCCTTGGTCGCTCCATGTTATTGTTGACATTGTAGTGAAATCACAGAGGAGGCTGTTTCTTATACAAGTGTTCAGATCTCCGGATTAGAGGGCTCTGCTCTTATTCATCCCTAGCGTTTGTTTACTAAAAACAGAGAAGTGGAGTCACTGCGTTAGTCAGTCAGCCCGCCCCTGCTTGCTCGCACGAGCGAGCCTGTGTTGTGGTGTGTTCGCGACTACGCCTTACCCCGTGTTGGGGTCAAATACGCAGTGACCCGTGGTGGAGTTGGTGTGGCTTCGGACCGAACACACCACCACACGACGTCACTACTGGGTGACGTGTCCTCTCTTTCATAACCATGCACATACACTTACACACACACATTATACACACACGGTACATACAATATATGTAATTTAGAGACACAACACACACACTGTACTCCCCTCACTTTACGAGACAAAAAGAGAGAAGGAAGCTGGAGAGAGGGGGGCGGGCTGGGTAAATATGCCGCAAGACATCAGCAAGGCCTCCCCGAGATGGTTGCATAAGGCCACTTTGTCTGACAGAGAGCGAAAGACGAGGGAGGGGGGAGGGAGAGATTGAGAATTGTTTTCATTTTTTTACTTTCGGGGGGGAACGCAAAGGCAGCAGTTCTCTGTGTGATAAGCAAGCTCAGACTTGAACTTGAATGTAGAGAAATGCTCACTCTCCTCCTCATCTCTTCCTCTCCTTTCCTCTCCTCTCTCTCGCTTCCTCAGTTCCGTCGCTTCATTTTTTTTAAAGGGGAACTTTGTCTCCCTGAGGTTTGCTTACTATGACTTAAAAATGAGCAGTGTGCACGACTGTGTGTGTCTCAGAATGATTAGAGTCAGTTTGTGACAAGTCTTCATCCTATCTTCCCTCACTTCCTTCCTGCAATGTTCTATTTAAATGAAATGTTCTTGTGGTTCTGTTACTGCAAGACTCCCCCTGCTCTCAATACTACAACTACTGCTCTTACAACAGCCACCACTCCTACTAATGCTACTGTGCCCAATACTACTGTGTCCAGTGCTACTGTGTCCAATACGGCTGTGTCCAGTGCTGCTGTGTCTAATGGTACTTTGTCTTAATGCTACTAACAGTCTATACAAGTTGCTCTGGATAATGGCACCTGCTAATTGATATTCTATATATGAATATACTGATAACGATGTGCCTTATATCTTATAGATTTACCATATTGATGATGGGAGGAGCCGGAGGAGCCTAGTCTGCCAAAATGGACTTCATCTGCAGAGACTGTGAGACGTGACTCTGGACTGTCCTCCTGGAAGAATGTATGGGCCTCTTCCTCTCCATCTTTTTCTACAACATTGGCAGTCTCTGCCTTGTACCCTCTGCCACTGTCTTCCTCTACTCAAAGACAAGGGACCTTACACCCAAAACCCAAAGGCACCTATGACGGAGAGGGCTAGTGGCATCACAAGATGGAGATGCCGGACATTCTCTCAACTTACTTTTGGAGTTATTGTCTTAATCTGGACAACACATTTAATATTTATGAATGTTGTGAACATGATATGCTATACTGCTGTTTAGTGGATTTGAAAGTAAATGTTGTCATTTTATAAAAGAAAACATGGTGTGTGGACCTATGCTGTGTTTGTTGTGAGTGTGTGAGTGTGTAGATGCTCTATCCTTGTTCTTGGATGGTCTGAGGGAGGAACACACTTACCTTAACATTGAACACAAATACCTTCAAAACTCCAGTATTTAGTTGACAGAGCATCTATTCCTGGCCTACAGGAACTGCTGTGCCCTCGCAGCGTGACGTTGTGCTGGGATGAGATTTCTCTCCATGTTTATTTCTGGTTGAGAACAGAACGGGAGGAAACTGAGAAACAACGTCAGGCTCTGGAGATATCATATGAGGAGAAGACAAGACATGACCCAAATATGTCTGGATCTACTGTCGTTTTTAGGGGGCTCTACGCTCCAGACAGTAGACAGCCCCGACCTATGTTTCATCACAACAGGGAAAGTGACTGCTGGATTATGGATGTAGATACCAACCAAGACAGTACAGCAGAAGTGATGAAAGCCATTTTGATTTTAATGGTGCATAGTTGAGACTGTGTGGTTCCACATGTGTATCGGGGTCCCTACTGGCAATGACTCATTGATGGTGGAGGGGGGTATTCTACAGTTTGTGTGTGAGTTGTTCCGTCTTTGATAGTGTTTTGTTGTGGATCTCAGTACTGTACTACAAGTGTGCACTTCCGTGTGTGTATCATCTTCCAGGCCTTTGGAGCTGTGTCTGGGCGCGGTGTCAGTTCAGTTGGACATGGGAAAGTGGGTTAAATTCCAGGCATTCTGCTACATCTGAGACTGCTACAGTGTTTGGGATTGTCTGTTTCTTTCGGGGGCTTTATCTTGCCTCTCATGTGTGAGCCAGTCTCTTGCCAAACCCCACTGGCTATGGAAAAACAATTTAACTGGATTTAATTTGTTGCCCCCCCCCCCACACTTCCCTCCTCCTCCTCCCCCTCTTTCTTTTCTTTTGTGCACCTCTGAGACTTTGGGAATTCATCCTATTTAGTATACTAAATAACTCCATGCCCGGGCTGAGTGCAGGATTCCTCTCTACAGGTTATAGGCAATCGTTCATTTCAGGGATGGTTTTATGCATAAAACCACATCTGGGCCGCAAACCGACAATTTGGTTGTGTGTGTGTTTGGTGTCTAGCTCTTATTTCTCATGTATTTTCTCATGACAGTACAATGCCATACTTCCTTCTGTGGTCAGGTAGCTTATAAGATACTTGTGTGAGAGGACAAACCTTCTGAGACATAAAGCACTATCTTGTTTGGTGCATTATTATGCTACTTTTGTCCCTTTAATCTCTCACACCACCATTTACCACCTCTTTTTACTTATTATCTCTCTTTCATTCTCTGATTCTCTCTCTTGTTCCTGGTTCTCTCTCTCTCTTGTTCCTTGACTCAAAGGGTTAAAGGAGGCACAATGAAACCTAGTTGCTAAGAGCCCTAACCACTTTTTCCACTCTTGCTGGAAACTTTCCAGTGCTATTTATAAGAAAACTCAAACAATCAAAACTCACAATCAAGAGCGACTGTCAGAATGAAGTTATTATCCTGAAATTATAAATATCCTAGAAGCACATTTTTTTTCCCATAAATTACGTGGATAGCCTAATATAATTTGTTTGGAGGAAAAAAATGGCCTCATTTCATATCCTTTACATTATGTGAAACCTTTCACTGGGCTAGGCCTGTTTATTCAAAGCATGCATGTCTAATGATATTAAATAACGTTGGGATAGTTATATTTCCCACTGTAAAGTAATCACAGTACATCTTATTTGATGAAATAAATATAAATTAATGTAAAATTTATGAGCAATGCATTCATTGATCTATTATGTAACGTATGCATAATAGCCTATAGCCTACTCAAATATTCTATAAAGTGGCCTGGGCACAAACAACTTCTGAAGATACAGTTGAAGTCGGTAGCTTACATACACTTAGGTTGGAGGCATTAAAACTTGTTTTTCCACCACTCCACATTAACAAACTATAGTTTTGGCAAGTCAGTTAGGACATCTACTTTGTGCATGACACAAGTCATTTTTCCCACAATTGTTTACAGACAGATTATTTCACTTAGAATTCACTGTATCACAATTCCAGTGGGTCAGAGGTTTTCATGCACTAAATTGACTGTGCCTTTAAACAGCTTGGAAAATTTCAAAAATATGATGTCATGGCTATAGAAGCTTCTGATAGTCTAATTGACATAATTTGAGTCAATTGGAGGTGTACCTGTGGATGTATTTCAAGGACTAACTTCAAACTCAGTGCCTCTTTCCTTGACATAATGGGAAAATCAAAAGAAATCAGCTGTCATACCGCTCAGGAAGGAGACGAGTTCTGTCTCCTAGAGATTAACATACTTTGGTGCAAAAAGTACAAATCAATCCCAGAACAACAGCAAAAGACCATGTGAAGATGCTGGAGGAAACAGGTACAAAAGTATCTATATCCACAGTAAAACGAGTCCTATATCGACAGCCTGAAAGGCCGCTCAACAAGGAAGTAGCCATCGCTCCAAAACCGCCATAAAAAAGCCAGACTACGGTTTGCAACTGCACATGGGGACAAAGATTGTACTTTTTAGAGAAATGTCCTCTGGTCTGACGAAACAAAAATAGAACTGTTTGGCTATAATGACCATCATTATATTTGGAGGAGAAAGAGGGAGGCTTGCAAGCCGAAGAACACCATCCCAACCGCGAAGCACGACGGTGGCAGCCTCATGTTGTGGGGATGCTTTGCTGCAAGAGGGACTGGTGCTCTTCACAAAATAGAGGGCATCATGTGGGAGGGAAATTATGTGGATATATTGAAGCAGCATCTCAAGACATCAGTCAGGAAGTTAATGCTTGGTCGCAAATGGGTCTTCCAAATGTATAAGTTGTGGAAAAATGGCTTAAGGACACCAAAGTCAAAGTATTGGATTGGCCATCACAAAGCCCTGACCTCAATCCTATAGAAAATTTGTGGGCAGAACTGAAAAAGTGTGTGAGCAAGGAAGCCTACAAACCTGACTCAGTTACACCAGCTCTGTCAGGAGGAATGGGCCAAAATTCACCCAACTTATTGCGGGAAGCTTGTGGAATGCTACCCAAAACGTTTGACCCAACAAACGTTTTAAACAATTTAAAGGCAATGCTACCAAATACTAATTGAGTGTATGTAAACTTCTGACCCACTGGGAATGTGATGGGACCCACTGGGAATGTGATGGGGCGGCAGGTAGCCTAGTGGTTAGAGCGTTGGACTAGTAACTGAAAGGTTGCAAGATCGAATCCCTGAGCTAACAAGGTAATAATCTGTTGTTCTGCCCCTAAACAAGGCAGTTCCACTGTCCACACTGTTCCTAGACCATCATTGAAAATAAGAATTTGTTCTGAACTGTCTTTCCTAGTTAAATAAAGGTAAAATAATATAAATATATATATATATATATATATATATATATATAAATTATTCTCTCTACTATTATTCTGACATTTCACATTCTAAAGTGGTGATCCTAACTGAATTTTAAATGAGTTTAAATGTATTTGGCTAAGGTGTATGTAAACTTCCAACTTCAACTGTATATTGATGTAAATGTATCTAATTCAGCTATCATGTATTAATGCCAACATCATGCAAAAAACCTTTCCAAAAAGAGGGTAGTGATAGGCAGTGTACTGAGCCTTGAAAAAAAATGATGTTATACTCTCACTGTCTCTAGGCAATTTCTACGTCAAACAGCTTGCACATTTGATCAAACCGTTGTCTCTCGCTCTCTCTCTCTTGTCGGACACAGCATCCTACAATCACATCACCATACACATCAGTGAGCAATCTCGCGTTGCGCGCCCGAGCCGCCACAGTCGCATCTATGGAGCGCTCCTGCCGCCTGTCCTACTATTGCGTGGAATAAAAATGTAATATGACATAGTAGCAAGACGCCCTGGCACTTCAAAAGGAAAACAAACCTTTCAGTCGACACCTCAACACTCGCGACTTTCCAACGATACCGACTTTAAACTTTTACCTTACACCCCCCCGCCCCCCTCACACCGTTCCCCCACGTTATATCCGTTCGTGTAAAATTCCTTCAGAGAGCTTTGCTGCTCATTTCACTCCGGCGGCAACATGGACGAGGAAGAAGCCGCGGAAAGGATGTCTCCAGCCGGAGTCCGACCCCGGAATCGCCCGCCACAAGTGATGCTGAACCAGAAAAAGATCAAAGCGAGACGGAAAAAGCGAAGGGAGTTGGTTTTGATCCAAATGTGCTTGTTGGGAGGGATGCTTCTCGTCGTCAAGGGGTTCTCCTACCTAGCAGAAAATTCAGGTGAGGGTAGGCCTATCAACTTACCCCCCTGTTGAAGGATGGAATGCTGAAGTGGGAGTTCCATAATGGCTGTTATGTAGCCCATAGAGTCCATTGTTTTGTTACCATGTTTTGTAATAATACAAAATTGTGTTTTTAACTGTAGGCTACTTTTGAGTTGTTCTCGTTTTGCACATTTCTGAAGTGGACTGGAGTGTTGGCAGGGGTGTCATGCACCCCCAAAATCTGAGGGGGCACAAAGTATGTGAGGATGGCTGGTGTGTGTATGGTCATTTTTGAAACAGCTGAACAGTTTTTTTCCCGCACTGTTGAGCACGGGTTGGAACCAAATTAATTTTCCAATGGTTTCGTTCTGAACAGAACAATTATTTTTTTCGTTCCATTAAACTGTTCTGACCGGCATAATAGAGTTCTGAACCAGTTCGAACCCCCCCCCCCCCCCCCCCCCCAAAAAAAAAGTAACAGTTTATGGCGTTCCTTTCTGTTTCTTTTTAAACCTCTGAAATATATATATTTTTTTACATTTAGCTCGACAATACCTTTCTTCACCAAAATGTGCACATAGAGCAGTTTGCTGCGATTTAATCTGCATAGGAAAGTTATTCAGAGCAAATTGTATTTTGCCGCAACAGTATGGTTTAATCATAATGAAAGACAAACAAATTCTGAAGAGGAAGCTTGTATTGAATCAGTGGGCATCTTGTTATGACATGCATTATCTGAATTAAGCCCAAATAATTGTACCTATGGAGGAGTGGCTTCTACAAAGAAACTTTTAATGTCATTGAACTTCCGAGTTGGTTTAAAGTTGGACCACCGTAAACGTTAGCTAGCTAGCTAACACGCTTGTGTGTGCAGGGCAGCACTAGAATATAAACACGTCTTACCTTTTTTGTAGTTAATAAATCCAATATGACAACTATAGTATCCATAGCTAGCGTTGAAATGTCCATCCATTCTTCTCTAATGAACCATCTCTCCCTAATTTCTGAATTACGCTTGTAACGTTGTCAGTAGACTACAGTAGCCTATGTAGCGTTGTCAGTAGACTACAGTAGCCTATGTAATGTTGTCAGTAGACTACAGTAACCTATGTAATGTTGTCAGTAGACTACAGTAACCTATGTAATGTTGTCAGTAGACTACAGTAACCTATGTAACATTGTCAGTAGGCTACAGTAATGTTGTCAGTAGACTACAGTAACCTATATAACGTTGTCAGTAGACTACAGTAACCTAGATAACATTGTCAGTAGGCTACTTTAACCTATGTAATGTTGTCAGTAGGCTACAGTAATGTTGTCAGTAGGCTACAGTAACCGATGTAATGTTGTCAGTAGGCTACAGTAACCTATGTAACGTTGTCAGTAGGCTACAGTAACCAATGTAATGTTGTCAGTAGGCTACAGTAATGTTGTCAGTAGGCTACATTAACCTATGTAATGTTGTCAGTAGACTACAGTAACCTATGTAATGTTGTCAGTAGGCTACAGTAACCTATGTAATGTTGTCAGTAGGATACAGTAACCTATGTAACATTGTCAGTAGGCTACAGTAACCTATGTAACGTTGTCAGTAGGCTACAGTAACCTATGTAACATTGTCAGTAGGCTACAGTAACCTATGTAACGTTGTCAGTAGGCTACAGTAACCTATGTAACATTGTCAGTAGGTTACAGTAATCTATGTAATGTTGTCAGTAGACTACAGTAACCAATGTAACATTGTCAGTACGCTACAGTAACCTATGTAACATTGTCAGTAGGTTACAGTAACCTATGTAGCATTGTTAGTAGGCTACAGTAACCTATGTAATGTTGTCAGTAGGCTACAGTAACCTATGTAATGTTGTCAGTAGGCTACAGTAACCTATGTAATGTTGTCAGTAGACTACAGTAACTTATGTAACATCGTCAGTAGGCTACAGTAACCTATGTAACATCGTCAGTAGGCTACAGTAACCTATGTAATGTTGTCAGTAGACTACAGTAACCAATGTCATTTTGTCAGTTGGCTACAGTAACCTATTTAATATTGTCAGTAGGCTACAGTAACCTATGTAATGTTGTCAGTAGGCTACAGTAACCTATGTAATGTTGTCAGTAGGCTACAGTAACCTATGTAATGTTGTCAGTAGGCTACATTAACCTATGTAACGTCGTCAGTAGGCTACAGTAACCTATGTAGCATCGTCAGTAGGCTACAGTAACCTATAATGTTTTCAGTAGACTACAGTAACCTATGTAATGTTGTCAGTAGGCTACAGTAACCTATTTTACATCGTCAGCAGGCTACAGTGACCTATTTTACATTGTCAGTAGGCTACAGTAACCTATTTTATATCGTCAGTAGGCTACAGTAACCTATTTGACATCGTCAGTAGACTACAGTAACCTATTTGATATCGTCAGTAGACTACAGTAACCTATTTGACATCGTCAGTAGACTACAGTAACCTATTTTACATCGTCAGTAGACTACAGTAACCTATTTGACATCGTCAGTAGACTACAGTAACCTATTTTACATCGTCAGTAGGCTACAGTAACCTTTTTGACATCGTCAGTAGACTACAGTAACCTATTTTACATCGTCAGTAGGCTACAGTAACCTTTTTGACATCGTCAGTAGGCTACAGTAACCTATTTGACATCGTCAGTAGGCTACAGTAACCTATTTTACATTGTCAGTAGGCTACAGTAACCTATTTGACATCGTCAGTAGACTACAGTAACCTATTTGACATCGTCAGTAGGCTACAGTAACCTATTTGACATCGTCAGTAGGCTACAGTAACCTATTTTACATCGTCAGTAGGCTACAGTAACCTATTTGACATCGTCAGTAGACTACAGTAACCTATTTGACATTGTCAGTAGGCTACAGTAACCTATTTGACATCGTCAGTAGGCTACAGTAACCTATTTGACATCGTCAGTAGACTACAGTAACCTATTTTACATCGTCAGTAGGCTACAGTAACCTATTTTACATCGTCAGTAGGCTACAGTAACCTATTTTACATCGTCAGTAGGCTACAGTAACCTATTTGACATCGTCAGTAGGCTACAGTAACCTATTTGACATCGTCAGTAGACTACAGTAACCTATTTTACATCGTCAGTAGGCTACAGTAACCTATTTTACATCGTCAGTAGGCAACAGTAACCTATTTGACATCGTCAGTAGGCTACAGTAACCTATTTTACATCGTCAGTAGACTACAGTAACCTATTTTACATCGTCAGTAGGCTACAGTAACCTATTTTACATCGTCAGTAGGCTACAGTAACCTATTTGACATCGTCAGTAGGCTACAGTAACCTATTTTACATCGTCAGTAGGCTACAGTAACCTATTTGACATCGTCAGTAGGCTACAGTAACCTATTTTACATCGTCAGTAGGCTACAGTAACCTATTTGACATCGTCAGTAGACTACAGTAACCTATTTGACATCGTCAGTAGGCTACAGTAACCTATTTGACATCGTCAGTAGACTACAGTAACCTATTTTACATCGTCAGTAGGCTACAGTAACCTATTTGACATCGTCAGTAGGCTACAGTAACCTATTTGACATCGTCAGTAGGCTACAGTAACCTATTTTACATCGTCAGTAGGCTACAGTAACCTATGCTTCAGAAGGGAGGGGGAGGTAGCCTACATACACACCCACTGGAAAAGATTTCCAGCTGGCAGGCAGACACTGGAATATGTTTCTGAGTGACAGAGTGAGGGCTTTGCGTTTGTTTTTGTGGGACTGGAAAAAAATGCCTGGAACATTTAACAGTTATTAATCTGTTCCCATGCTTTTAAAATAACGGTTCTGTTCCGGAACAGTATAGATTACTTTCGGTTCTGTTCCTCAAATAATTTCGTTTTTTTTCGGCTTTCGGTTCTGTTCCCTGAATCGTTTCCAACCCCTGATCTAGAGCCATAATCATTATGCTTAATTTTTCTGCATGTCTAAGCATAGGGTACCTCTTGATTTGTCTGTATCCTCCTGACGGGTGGTTCTTTTTTTTTAATAGAAACTAAATATGCTTCTCTGCTAAAATCTGGGTAAAAGATTGGAAGGAATGTTAGTCTTTTTCAGTACATTTAGCAATTGCTTGTCTTTCTCAAGTCTACCAACCTTGCCAGCATGGCATGCCAGCTAAGATAGTTTGACAAGCTAGCTACTCCAACATCATTGATTGCTGAAATGGCAAATTGGTAGCTAGTTATGCAGTTGGGTTAGCTAAAGCCAACTTGATAAAATTGCTACTAGGTGGCTAGTAGTGTAACAGAGAAACAACAAAACATAAAAAAAGATGTATATTTACAGTACCAGTCAAAAGTTTGGACACACCTATTCATTCTATTTGTTTAATATTGTTTGTACTATTTTCTACATTGTAGAATAATAGTGAAGACATCGTAACTATTAAATAAGACATATGGAATCATGTAGCAACCAAACAAGTGTTAAACAAATTATTCAAAGTAGCCACCTTTGCCTTGATGACAGCTTTGCATACTCTTGGCATTCTCTCAACCAGATTCCCTATTTGGTTAAATACCAAGTCCATATTATGGCAAGAACAGCTCAAATAAGTAAATAGAAACAAGAGTCTGTCATTACTTTAGGACATGAAGTTCAGTCAATCTGGAAAATTTCAAGAACTTTGAAAGTTTCTGTAAGTGCAGTCTCAAAAACCATCAGGCTCTATGATGAAACTGTCTCTCATGAGGACTGTCACAAGAAAGACCCAGAGTTACCTCTGCTGCAGAGGGTAAGTTCATTAGAGTTACCAGCCTCAGAAATTGCAGCCCAAATAAATGCTTCACAGAGTTCAAGTAACAGACACATCTCAACAGCAACTGTTCAGAGAAGACTGCGTGAATCAGGCTTTCATGGTCGAATTGCTTCAAGAAACCAATACTAAAGGACACCAATAATAAGAAGAGACTTGCTTGGGCCAATAAACGTGAGCAATGGACATTAAACCGGTGGAAATCTGTCCTTTGCTGTGATGAGTCCAAATTTGAGATTTTTGCTTCCAACAGCCGTGTCTTTGTGAGACGTGGAGTAGGTGAACGGATGATCTCCGCATGTGTGGTTCCCACCGTGAAGCATGGAGGTGTGGGGGTTCTTTGCTGGTGACAGTGTCTTTGATTTATTTAGAATTCAAGGCGCACTTAACCAGCATGGCTACCACAGCATTCTGCAGTGAGACACCATCCCATCTGGTTTCCACTTAGTGGAACTATCATTTGTTTTTCAATGGGACAATGACCCAAAACACACCTCCAGGCTGTGTAAGGGCTATTTGACCAGTGAGAGTAATGGAGTGCTGCATCAGATGACCTGGTCTCCACAATCACCTGACCTCAACCTCATTGAGATGGCTTGGAATGAGTTGGACCGCAGAGTGAAGGAAAAGCAGCCAACAAGTGCTCAGCATATGTGGGAACTCCTTCAAGACTGTTGGAAAAGCATTCCTCATGAAGCTGGTTGAGAGAATGCCAAGAGTGTGCAAAGCAGTCATCAAGGCAAAGGGTGGCTACTTTGAACAATCTAAAATGTAGTTGAACACTTTTTTGGTTACTACATGATTCCATGTGTCATTTTATAGTTGTGATGTCTTCACTATTATTCGACAATGGAGGAAATTGTAAAAATAAAGAAAATCCCTTGAATGAGTAGGTGTGTCAGAGAAGCATTGCCTGTACAACCGCTGTAAAGCTCAGGTGTTTTATACTGCAGCTAAGCTGAAATCAGGGCAGAGTACCCAGGGGTATACTAAAAACACTTCTCCAGGTTACAGAGAGAGACAAAAGATGTCCACTCCTACACTCTCTTCCTCTACTACTCTATACAAAGCACTTTAACTTTAAAACACACAGCTTCCTATTCGAGGTCAACGTTTACTTTTCGTGAGCTGTCACTTATATCCCATTGAATCTTCATTACAGAACAGGGACAGAAGGCTTGGTGCTTGTATATGAATATTCATATTTCATACTCATGATTTGTGCATCACTGCTATGTCAGTGTGCGCATCCTGGTAACGGAACAACGCAATGCAACAGGGACACACACTACTGTGTGTGTGTGTGTGTGTTCAAACCAACAATGACACTCCAGTTAATGCATTTATCCACTTCCCATTGTGTGCCTCTGTGAAACTGTTAAACAACGTGCCGAATATATATATTAATTATATGTTGATTATTCATGATCCACTTCATGAAGTGCGTGCATTTGTGTGTTATGTTCTCTGAACTTAGTGGAGAAGCACTCAATGCCTTGCAGGCATTGACACATTAATCACCGGTGCGATATGCTTGTTACTTCTGTGTGTGTGCGTGTAAGTATGTGTGTGTATGTGTATGGATGGCCTGTGTGTGTGTCTGTGAGAGTAGGTGAATACACACTGAATGTTGGCCCGCTGCCTGCCTTGTGAGTACAGAATCAAAGGTGATGATGCCAGGTGGAAAGTTCAGCCATACCTCTAGGTCTGACTATAGGACATTTGAATACCTCTGTTTCTGATTTTGATTCAAAGCATTTCTCTTTTGTGTCTGTCAGCCAGCTGAAAAGGTTAGAGTGGGTTTAGGGTTGTCCAAAGAAGAAAATGAATGAATCCTGTACCCTGTTTTTGCCTCTAGATGTGTTCTTTATTCAGAGTGCACTCATGATTCAAGTGGAATTTTGTGTGATTCAATACAATGTATTCTGCCCCCAGTCCTTTCCCTTCGTTTAATTTCTCAGTGCATAATAACTTGAGAAATATAACTTCAACACTGACAAAATAATCCTCCTCAGACTTTTTGTTGATTTCAAAGTAGATCATGGTCGTGTTAAGTAGGGACAAAACAGAATTAAACAGAGAGAAAGCGGGAGGTACTGGTCCAATAACAAATGATCATTTTCATTTTGTGATCAAAATTCTTTGCAACAATGTGCCCTAATGAACATGCCCTGGTTACCTCGTTTCAAGCTTCCTCTACCTGTGTCTCGTAGGTTATGACACATCCAGCCCCACCACGTATGATGATGAGCGATGGGGAGGCAGGAAGCTACTGCAGGAGGTGGACACATTGGACAGTAATAACAGCATGGAAGAGGACGAGGAAAATAAAAACTGCACCGAACCAGGTAACAAAATGAAACATCTCATAACCCTTCCTCTCTTGCCCCCCGCTCCAGGTAAGAGAGAAAGAAGGAAGAAAGAGAGCACCCCGTATTCTCCCTCCCTCCCTCCCTCCCTCCCTCCTTATTCCCATCTCCCCTTGTCCTCTCAAACTGGGGTAAAACAGACTGTTGGGTCAGATAGGCTCCCATGAGCCTACAGTACATCACACACACACACACACACACACACACACACACACACACACACGGTAGTGTCCTTTCTGGGTGTTTCAGCACTTTTCACACTTATTCTCGGTCACATTCTGGGACCCTGTAGCTTTTCTGACAAGTGAAAGTCCCCAGTTTCCATGGCGACCTCTTATCTGATCATCAACGAGCGACTTGGCCTTGACTGTTCAAGCCGGCACTCGTCGATGGGTGAATGGTGTGTAAGAATACTTGAGTTACATGTTACACACTGCTAGATGAAATGGTGCTGTATAGAACCACAAAGGGTTAAATCCCTCAAATAAATACAACTATATATATACAGTACTAGTCAAAGGTTTGGACACACCTACTCATTCAAGGATTTTTCTTTATTTTATATTTTATATTTGTTACTCTTCAAAGTAGCCACCCTTTGCCTTGATGACAGCTTTGCACACACTTGACATTCTCTCAACCAGCTTCATGAGGTAGTCAGGAATGCATTTAGAATCTCTTTCCTTCTTAATGTGTTTGAGCCAATCAGTTGTGTTGTGACAAGGAATGGGTCCATATTATGGCAAGAACAGCTCAAATAAGCAAAGAGAAATGACAGTCCATCATTTCTTTAAGACATGAAGGTCAGTCAATCCGGAAAATTTGAAGAACTTTGAAAGTTTCTTCAAGTGCAGTCGCAACAACCATCAAGCGCTATGATGAAACTGGCTCTCAAGAGGACTGCCACAGGAAAGGAATTGTTTTTCAACAGGACAATGACCCAAAACACCTCCAGGCTGTGTAAGGGCTATTTGAAAAAGGAGAGTGATGGAGTGCTGCATCAGATGACCTGGCCTGCACAATCACCTGTCCTCAACCCAATTGGGATGGTTTGGGATGAGTTGGACCGCAGAGTGAAGAAAAAGCATCCAACAAGTGCTCAGCATATGTGGGAACTCCTTTAAGACTGCTGGAAAAGCATTCCCCATGAAGCTGGTTGAGAATGCCAAGAGTGTGCAAAGCAGTCATCAAGACAAAAGATGGCTACGTTGAAGAATCTAAAATGTAGTTTAACGCTTTTTTGGTAACAACATGATTCCATATGTGTTATTTCATGGTTTTGTATGTCTTCACTATTATTCTACAATTTAGAAAAACCCTTGGATGAGTAGGTGTGCCCAAATTTTGACTGGTACTGTATATATACAGTTGAAGTCGGAAGTTTACATATGCTTAGGTTGGAGTCATTAAAACTTGTTTTTCAACCAGATGTTTACATACACTAAGTTGACTGTGCCTTTAAACAGCTTGGAAAATTCCAGAAAATGATGTCATGGCTTTAGAAGCTTCTGATAGGCAAATTGACATCATTTGAGTCAATTGGAGGTGTACCTGTGGATGTATTTCAAGGCCTACCTTCAAACTTAGTGCCTCTTTGCTTGACATCATGGGAAAATCAAAAGAAATCAGACAAGATTTCAGAAAAACAATTGTAGACCACCACAAGTCTGGTTCATCCTTGGGAGCAATTTACAAATGCCTGAAGGTACCACGTTCATCTGTACAACCAATAGTACGCAAGTATAAACACCATGGGACCACACAGCCGTCATACCGCTCAGGAAGGAGACGCGTTCTGTCTCCTAGAGATTAACATACTTTGGTGCAAAAAAGTACAAATCAATCCCAGAACAACAGCAAAGGACCTTGTGAAGATGCTGGAGGAAACAGGTACAAAAGTATCTATATCCACAGTTAAACGAGTCCTATAACGACATAGCCTGAAAGGCAACTCAGCAAGGAAGAAGCCATCGCTCCAAAACCGCCATAAATAATAAAGTGGTGATCATAATTGACCTCAGATAGGGAATTTTTACTAGGATTAAATGTCAGGAATTGTGAAAAACTGAGTTTAAATGTATTTGGCTAAGGTGTATGTACACTTCTGACTTCAACTGTAACTGCTAAGCACCATTATTCTTAGCAGTGTACTTGACAGGTTTAGAAGCGCATTCCCCTACAGAGTTAATAAAGTGATTAAAATCTTAGGCTTTTTCTGAGTCAATTTGAAGCAGGTCTCTTATATGTTTTTCATCTTCAAAATCCCACATCCCTTCCCCATATGAACCACATCATCACCATCATCATCATCTTCCAGACCGGCCAATCCTGCATCATCTAGCCCATTGTCTATTTATAGCCCCATATGGATGGTGGAAATTTGACATTCAACTCTGTTGTAATGATGGGTTGAACTGAAGCTTGGGAGAAGGGAGGAGGAGAAGAGTGGATGGAGAGGGTTTCACTGTAGGATTGTATTGATGTTTTGTTTTCTTACCTTGAGCTATGAGATGATGATGACACACACACGCTGTCATATTCCCTACACACACACCCTTCACCATTTACCTAACCCACCACATTCACCCTCCTTTCCCCCACTCTCTGGTGTGCTAATTAAGCAAAATGGCCACAATCAATCTCCCATCTCATCCTCCTCCCTCAAGGTCACCCTTGTGGTCTATAAAAGGGAGATAGGGGTCGGAGGTCAAGTTATTCTCCTTTCCCTGCCTATTATAGTTCACCTCTCCTTCTCCTTGTTAGAATGAAAGCGAGCGTTTAAGAGGCCAGGACTCTGGGGTGACTCCAGTGACGTGTGGCGTAAAGGTAGAGGTTGGACTAAATGATAACCTCTCCTTTCAATATGTACGCACACGCACGCACGCACGCACACACACACACAGACACAGTTTGGACTAATAACCTCTCCTTTCAATATGTACGCACGCACGCACGCGCGCTCACACACACACACACACACACACACAGTTTGGACTAATAACCTATCTTAAAAGTCTACCTTCTTTCACCCCTTTTCGTGTTCCTGGTAAAGGTAGATGTAGTGTGTGTTCATGTTAAGAGTGAGTCATGTGTTGATTTGACCTTTTGAGAAAGTGCTTTTTGGGAGGGGGAGGGGGGTGTATGATTGCGTTTATGATTGCATGTGTCTGTGGGTGTGTTAGTGTACATTTAGAGTGTGTGCAAATTTGTGTGTCTGTGAGTGCGTATTTTTTTCGTCTGTCTGTGTGTGTTATTGTCCGTGTGAGAGAGAGCACCCTGTATGCGTGTCTGTGTCTGAGTACCGGTATCCCTGCTGCCCCAGCAGTGGAGATGGACATGTGTACAGTACAGTACAGTGCAGTACCAGTACCCTTGCTGCCCCAGCAGTGGAGATGGACATGTGTACAGTACAGTACAGTGCAGTACCTGTACCCTTGCTGCCCCAGCAGTGGAGATGGACATGTGGACAGTACAGTACAGTACCAGTACCCCTGCTGCCCCAGCAGTGGAGATGGACATGTGGACAGTACAGTACCAGTACCCCTACTGCCCCAGCAGTGGAGATGGACATGTGGACAGTACAGTACAGTACCAGTACCCCTGCTGCCCCAGCAGTGGAGATGGACATGTGGACAGTACAGTGCAGGCCTTGATGACGCTCGGCGTGAGCTCACCTGAAGTACCTACAGAAGGCTTCTCTGATTGTTCTGTTCCTTCCACCAACATCCTGCTGCTCCTGCACTTCAGACGAAACCCCTCATTTCACTAACACACACACAAGAACACACACATTACACACACAAACACAAACAAACACACACACGCTGCCAGAAAGACATGAAATTACCCATAACCCGTCATTACGCCCACCTTCGATGATTTTAATTGCGGGGACCCCGCTGGGTGAGTTGATTTCTGATGCTTGTTTTGGGGAATGGGGTGGAGATAGGAGAGATGAGAGGAGAGGGAGGGAGGAGGGGAAAGGAGAGAATAAATGAGGGGAGGGGAAAGGAGAGATGCGAGGAAAGGGGAGAGGAGAGGAAAGGAGAGAGGTGGAATGGAAGGGAGGGGAAAGGAGGGGAAAGGAGAGATGAGAGGAAAGATGAGGAGCGAAAGCATAGAGGAAAGGAGGGGAGGGGAAAGGAGAGAGGATAGGAGGGGAAAGGAGAGAAGAAATGAGGGGAAAGGAGAGAGGATAGGAGGGGAAAGGAGAGAGGATAGGAGGGGAAAGGATAGAAGAAATGAGGGGAAAGGAGAGAGGAGAGGAAAGGAGAGAGGCGAGGAAAGGAGAGAGGAAAGGAGAGAGGTGGAATGGAAGGGAGTGGAAAGGAGAGATGAGAGGAAAGATGAGGAGTGAAAGCATAGAGAAAAGGAGGGGAGGGGAAAGGAGAGAGGAGCAGAGGAGGGGAGAAAAGAGCGGGGGACAAGAGAGGAAAGGAGGGGAGGGGAATGAGAGAGGAGAGGAGGGGATGGGAGGGAGAAAAGAGCAGAGGAGGGGAGAGGAGAGGAAAGGAGGGGAGGGGAAAGGAGAGAGGAGAGGAAAGATGGAGAAAGGAGAGGAAAGGAGGGGAGGGGAGAAAAGAGCAGAGAATGGGAGAGGAGAGGGGAGGAAAGGAGAGAATGTATGGATGAGACTAGATAAAGATATAGAATATGCCAGAAAAGAAGAGAGGGAATAAGCCACAGGTATGGCTTCAGAGGCTTTTGGTAGTGTAGGTAGATGGGTGTTCTCACTCTTCTTCTGGTAGTGTAGGTAGATGGGTGTTCTCACTCTTCTTCTGGTAGTGTAGGTAGATGGGTGCTCTCACTCTTCTTCTGGTAGTGTAGGTAGATGGGTGTTCTCACTCTTCTTCTGGTAGTGTAGGTAGATGGGTGCTCTCACTCTTCTTCTGGTAGTGTAGGTAGATGGGTGTTCTCACACTTCTTCTGGTAGTGTAGGTAGATGGGTGTTCTCACTCTTCTGGTAGTGTAGGTAGATGGGTGTTCTCACACTTCTGGTAGTGTAGGTAGATGGGTGTTCTCACACTTCTGGTAGTGTAGGTAGATGGGTGTTCTCACACTTCTTCTGGTAGTGTAGGTAGATGGGTGTTCTCACACTTCTTCTGGTAGAGTAGGTAGATGGGTGTTCTCACTCTTCTTCTGGTAGTGTAGGTAGATGGGTGTTCTCACACTTCTTCTGGTAGTGTAGGTAGATGGGTGTTCTCACTCTTCTGGTAGTGTAGGTAGATGGGTGTTCTCACACTTCTGGTAGTGTAGGTAGATGGGTGTTCTCACTCCTCTGGTAGTGTAGGTAGATGGGTGCTCTCACTCTTCTGGTAGTGTAGGTAGATGGGTGTTCTCACACTTCTTCTGGTAGTGTAGGTAGATGGGTGTTCTCACTCTTCTGGTAGTGTAGGTAGATGGGTGTTCTCACTCTTCTGGTAGTGTAGGTAGATGGGTGCTCTCACTCTTCTTCTGGTAGTGTAGGTAGATGGGTGTTCTCACTCTTCTGGTAGTGTAGGTAGATGGGTGTTCTCACACTTCTGGTAGTGTAGGTAGATGGGTGCTTTCACTCTTCTGGTAGTGTAGGTAGATGGGTGTTCTCACACTTCTTCTGGTAGTGTAGGTAGATGGGTGTTCTCACTCTTCTGGTAGTGTAGGTAGATGGGTGTTCTCACTCTTCTGGTAGTGTAGGTAGATGGGTGTTCTCACTCCTCTGGTAGTGTAGGTAGATGGGTGCTCTCACTCTTCTGGTAGTGTAGGTAGATGGGTGTTCTCACACTTCTTCTGGTAGTGTAGGTAGATGGGTGTTCTCACACTTCTTCTGGTAGTGTAGGTAGATGGGTGTTCTCACTCTTCTTCTGGTAGTGTAGGTAGATGGGTGTTCTCACTCTTCTGGTAGTGTAGGTAGATGGGTGTTCTCACTCCTCTGGTAGTGTAGGTAGATGGGTGCTCTCACTCTTCTGGTAGTGTAGGTAGATGGGTGTTCTCACACTTCTTCTGGTAGTGTAGGTAGATGGGTGTTCTCACACTTCTTCTGGTAGTGTAGGTAGATGGGTGTTCTCACTCTTCTTCTGGTAGTGTAGGTAGATGGGTGTTCTCACTCTTCTGGTAGTGTAGGTAGATGGGTGTTCTCACTCCTCTGGTAGTGTAGGTAGATGGGTGCTCTCACTCTTCTGGTAGTGTAGGTAGATGGGTGTTCTCACACTTCTTCTGGTAGTGTAGGTAGATGGGTGTTCTCACACTTTTGGTAGTGTAGGTAGATGGGTGTACTCACACTTCTGGTAGCGTAGGTAGATGGGTGTTCTCACTCTTCTGGTAGTGTAGGTAGATGGGTGTTCTCACACTTCTTCTGGTAGTGTAGGTAGATGGGTGTTCTCACTCTTCTGGTGGTGTAGGTAGATGGGTGCTCTCACTCTTCTGGTAGTGTAGGTAGATGAGTGTTCTCACACTTCTTCTGGTAGTGTTGGTAGATGGTTTTCTCACTCTTCTTCTGGTAGTGTAGGTAGATGGGTGCTCTCACTCTTCTGGTAGTGTAGGTAGATGGGTGCTCTCACTCTTCTTCTGGTAGTGTAGGTAGATGGGTGTTCTCACTCTTCTGGTAGTGTAGGTAGATGGGTGCTCTCACTCTTCTGGTAGTATAGGTAGATGGGTGCTCTCACTCTTTTTCTGGTAGTGTAGGTAGATGGGTGTTCTCACTCTTCTGGTAGTGTAGGTAGATGGTTGTTCTCACTCTTCTGGTAGTGTAGGTAGATGGGTGCTCTCACCCTTCTTCTGGTAGTTTAGGTAGATGGGTGCTCTCACTCTTCTTCTGGTGGTGTAGGTAGATGGGTGTTCTCACACTTCTTCTGGTAGTGTAGGTAGATGGGTGTTCTCACACTTCTTCTGGTAGTGTAGGTAGATGGGTGTTCTCACTCTTCTTCTGGTAGTGTAGGTAGATGGGTGTTCTCACACTTCTGGTAGTGTAGGTAGATGGGTGTTCTCACACTTCTTCTGGTAGTGTAGGTAGATGGGTGTTCTCACACTTCTGGTAGTGTAGGTAGATGGGTGTTCTCACTCTTCTGGTAGTGTAGGTAGATGGGTGTTCTCACTCTTCTGGTAGTGTAGGTAGATGAGTGTTCTCACACTTCTTCTGGTAGTGTAGGTAGATGGGTGTTGTCACACTTCTTCTGGTAGTGTAGGTAGATGGGTGTTCTCACTCTTCTGGTAGTGTAGGTAGATGGGTGCTCTCACTCTTTTTCTGGTAGTGTAGGTAGATGGGTGTTCACACTCTTCTGGTAGTGTAGGTAGATGAGTGTTCTCACTCTACTGGTAGTGTAGGTAGATGGGTGTTCTCACTCTTCTTCTGGTAGTGTAGGTAGATGGGTGTTCTCACTCTTCTGGTAGTGTAGGTAGATGGGTGCTCTCACTCTTCTTCTGGTAGTGTAGGTAGATGGGTGTTCCCACTCTTCTGGTAGTGTAGGTAGATGGGTGCTCTCATTCTTCTTCTGGTAGTGTAGGTAGATGGGTGTTCTCACTCTTCTGGTAGTGTAGGTAGATGGGTGCTCTCACTCTTCTGGTAGTATAGGTAGATGGGTGCTCTCACTCTTTTTCTGGTAGTGTAGGTAGATGGGTGTTCTCACTCTTCTGGTAGTGTAGGTAGATGGGTGTTCTCACTCTTCTGGTAGTGTAGGTAGATGGGTGCTCTCACCCTTCTTCTGGTAGTTTAGGTAGATGGGTGCTCTCACTCTTCTTCTGGTGGTGTAGGTAGATGGGTGTTCTCACTCTTCTTCTGGTAGTGTAGGTAGATGGGTGTTCTCACTCTTCTGGTAGTGTAGGTAGATGAGTGTTCTCACACTTCTTCTGGTAGTGTTGGTAGATGGGTGTTCTCACTCTTCTTCTGGTATTGTAGGTAGATGGGTGTTCTCACTCTTCTTCTGGTATTGTAGGTAGATGGGTGTTCTCACTCTTCTGGTAGTGTAGGTAGATGAGTGTTCTCACACTTCTTCTGGTAGTGTTGGTAGATGGGTGTTCTCAC
The DNA here is from genome assembly GCF_013265735.2 of Oncorhynchus mykiss. NCBI lineage: Eukaryota > Metazoa > Chordata > Actinopteri > Salmoniformes > Salmonidae > Oncorhynchus > Oncorhynchus mykiss. The sequence goes on along the minus strand of NC_048581.1, from coordinate 24,016,139 downwards.
ACTTCTTCTGGTAGTGTAGGTAGATGGGTGTTCTCACTCTTCTGGTAGTGTAGGTAGATGGGTGCTCTCACTCTTTTTCTGGTAGTGTAGGTAGATGGGTGTTCACACTCTTCTGGTAGTGTAGGTAGATGGGTGCTCTCACTCTTCTGGTAGTATAGGTAGATGGGTGGTCTCACTCTTTTTCTGGTAGTGTAAGTAGATGGGTGTTCTCACTCTTCTGGTAGTGTAGGTAGATGGGTGCTCTCACTCTTCTTCTGTTAGTGTAGGTAGATGCGTGTTCTCACTCTTCTGGTAGTGTAGGTAGATGGGTGTTCTCACTCTTCTTCTGGTAGTGTAGGTAGATGGGTGTTCTCACTCTTCTGGTAGTGTAGGTAGATGGGTGCTCTCACTCTTCTGGTAGTATAGGTAGATGGGTGCTCTCACTCTTTTTCTGGTAGTGTAAGTAGATGGGTGTTCTCACTCTTCTGGTAGTGTAGGTAGATGGGTGCTCTCACTCTTCTGGTAGTGTAGGTAGATGGGTGTTCTCACTCTTCTGGTAGTGTAGGTAGATGGGTGTTCTCACTCTTCGTCAGTTAGTGTAGGTAGATGGGTGTTCTCACTCTTCTTGTAGTGTAGGTAGATGGGTGTTCTCACTCTTCCGGTAGTGTAGGTAGATGGGTGCTCTCATTCTTCTTCAGTTAGTGTAGGTAGATGGGTGCTCTCACTCTTCTTCTGGTAGTGTAGATAGATGGGGGCTCTCCTTCTTCAGTTAGTGTAGGTAGATAGGGACTCTCCTTCTTCTTCTGGTAGTGTAGGTAGATGGGTGTTTTCACTCCTCTGGTAGTGTAGGTAGATGGGTGTTCTCACTCCTCTGGTAGTGTAGGTAGATGTGTGTTCTAAACTCTTCTGGTAGTGTAGGTAGATGGGTGTTCTCACACTTTTGGTAGTGTAGGTAGATGGGTGTTCTCACACTTCTGGTAGCGTAGGTAGATGGGTGTTCTCACTCTTCTTCTGTTAGTGTAGGTAGATGGGTGTTCTCACACTTCTTCTGGTAGTGTAGGTAGATGGGTGTTCTCACTCTTCTGGTTGAGTAGGTAGATGGGTGCTCTCACTCTTCTTCTGGTAGTGTAGGTAGATGCGTGTTCTCACTCTTCTGGTAGTGTAGGTAGATGGGTGTTCTCACTCTTCTTCTGTTAGTGTAGGTAGATGGGTGTTCTCACTCTTCTGGTTGTGTAGGTAGATGGGTGCTCTCACTCTTCTTCTGTTAGTGTAGGTAGATGCGTGTTCTCACTCTTCTGGTAGTGTAGGTAGATGGGTGTTCTCACTCTTCTTCTGTTAGTGTAGGTAGATGGGTGTTCTCACTCTTCTGGTTGTGTAGGTAGATGGGTGTTCTCACTCTTCTTCTGGTAGTGTAGGTAGATGCGTGTTCTCACTCTTCTGGTAGTGTAGGTAGATGGGTGTTCTCACTCTTCTTCTGGTAGTGTAGGTAGATGGGTGTTCTCACTCTTCTTCTGGTAGTGTAGGTAGATGGGTGCTCTCACTCTTCTTCTGGTATTGTAGGTAGATGGGTGCTCTCACTCTTCTGGTAGTGTAGGTAGATGGGTGCTCTCATTCTTCTTCTGGTAGTGTAGGTAGATGGGTGTTCTCACTCTTCTGGTAGTGTAGGTAGATGGGTGTTCTCACTCTTCTGGTAGTGTAGGTAGATGGGTGTTCTCACTCTTCTTCAGTTAGTGTAGGTAGATGGGTGTTCTCACTCTTCTTCTGGTAGTGTAGGTACGGGTAGATAGGTGCTCTCACTCTTCTCAGGGACTGGAGAATATTCTGATGAGGAGTGTTGGGTTTTAAGGAGATGGGTTTGCTCTGTGGTTTGTAGGAAGGGTAATTAGCCCTATGCACTTGTAGGGCATAGGGTTATGTAGCAAAGGAGGCTGGTGGAGGGGAGTTATAGGAGGATGGGCTCATTGTAATGGTGTGAATGGAAAGAATGGAACAGAGTCAAACGTGGGTTCCATATGTTTGATACCGTTTCATACATTCCATTCCAGCCTTTACAATGAGTCTGTCCTCCTATGGCGCCTCCCACCAGCCTCCTCTGCTATGTAGGCTATTTTCACTCTGCATCGGGACAGAAAAGGGAAGAGAAGAGATGTGTGAGATTTCTGATAGGGCTGTGTGGTTGAAGAATAGGTAACAGACAAGGAGTGAGAGAGCCCCAAATGATGTGTGGGTTTATAAGATGCTTTCATGGCCTTTGATTTACTGCTGTGAGACCATTGGACATCAGACTTGTACAGTTTGTAATGAAACAACACTAAAGGATGTTCTTAGAATTAGACCTTGTTCTAGTCATCGAAGATAAGTGTTTTCAATAGAACTAGACCTTGTTCTAGTCATCGAAGATAAGTGTTTTCATTAGAACTAGACCTTGTTCTAGTCATCGAAGATAAGTGTTTTCATTAGAACTAGACCTTGTTCTAGTCATCGAAGATAAGTGTTTTCATTAGAACTTGGTTTTTCAACTCATCCGTGGATTTTTAAACATATTTTAAACATGATATGATTGAAAACGGCTTCTTTTCTTATAACCAATCCTTGTGTTCCTTAAGTTCTCCTGTCCTTCAGTAGAATACTGTCGACAATTCCACATGCATTATCCACAAAGTCCAGACTTAACCGGTAACGTCCTCGACAACTGCGTGCCCATATGATACAGTATGCCACGATCAAATGAGAACACACACACACACACGGCTGCTGTAGATGGGACCCCAGCCCGTGTGAGGCTGCGACAATGCTCTCTCCAGGGGTTTCCTGCCCTCCCAGAGGCATTCAGTCTTCCGCACACACTATCTGTTTTGGCCTTGACTTAATCAGGGTTCCCTCTGAACAGTGTGTGTGTGTGCACATTGTGTGTGTGTGTGATACCCTTAGGAAGCTATAAGGACCAGTTGATTAATTGCAGTATGATGCCCCGGATGTCTGTAGAGGTGGGTGATAGCTAAGTAGGTAGGTATGTGTGTTTGCCTGCGTGCGTGTGTTTGTTTACCTATGTGTGTGTGCGCGCGCGGTTATGAGGACTCCTAGCACTGTGCCCCGTAGGCTCGCAAGAAGAGATGAAGCCTTGTCTAACTCAATATACAGTTGATGAAATAAAATACAAAAATCTTCTGACTTATAACGGTCAGCTTTTACATCGTGATAAACATCAGATCTGGGTTCAACTACTATTCCAAAGCTTTCAAGTACTTTAAGTTTTTCCTCTAGCCTGCCTTGAGTTGCTGTAGCCTGCCAGATGGGTGGACTGGGCGGTTGCCGTTTCAATTCTATTTGAACCCAGGTCTGCTAATCATATTCATATTGGTGATGACCCGTCTATACCGAGAGAGATTTCCTTTGAGAAATCAACTGCTGGGTATTGTGATGCTTGAGGGGGGGGGGGGGGGTTCATAATAACGTAACAACAACAGCTACAGATGGTGTGTGTGTGCTTTAGTGTGCAGATTGCAGACGCCATATAGTTATTGCATGAGGAGGAGATCGTTCCTCGTGGGAATAAGACCAATCTATCTCCGCAATTAGCTTAGCAAGTTTCCCCGAAACTGTCACTGGGGTCACCACCTCTTTCTTTGCTTTTATATATATATATAAAAAATCTCTCCCCTCTCTCTCTCTCTCCCCTCTCTCTCTCCTCTCTCTCTCTCTCTCTCTCTCTCTCTCCCTCTCTCTCTCTCTCTCATTCAATTGACTTGACATGGCAAGTTCACTATTACTTTCATTGTCAAAGTATACATATATAAAAATGTATATATATAAATAAATGGTGGGACCCACAGCAATAATAATAGTAGTATTGGACATGGGATTACCATTAACAACAACTACAACAACAATATTAATGTCACGCCCTGACCTTAGAGAGACGTTTTATTTCTCTATTTGGTGAGGTCAGGGTGTGATGTGGGGTGGGCATTCTATGTTTTGTATTTCTTTGGTTTTGGCCAAGTTTGGTTCCCAATCAGAGGCAGCTGTCTATCGTTGTCTCTGATTGGGAATCATACTTAGGTAGCCTGTTTTCCCACCTATGTTGTGGGATCTATCTTTTTTTGTTAGCTCTGTGAAGCCAGCAGAACGTTCATTATTCCTTTTGTTGTTTTGGTGGTCTGAGTATTAAAGATCATGAACACTTACCACGCTGCACCTTGGTCTACTTCTTCAGACGAACGTTACAATTAATCAGAACAACAATACAATAAAGCAATGGTAGTAGACCAGTGTCAACATGACTGAGAAGACACATGGCAAGGTGTGAAAGACAAAACAAAACAAGATGGGAAATATTATCGACATTACATTGCACTTTTCACTGGCTGTCCCTCAGGTTGTGGTCTCTCTCTCCTCTCTCCTTCTTTCTCCTTCCCTCTCTTAGCAGCTCACCGTTGAATTATAGAACCAAGGATGTTGTCCTACAGCGGAAGTCACTCCACACACCTTTAAAGATTCATCTGAAAGTGAATGAGATGGGAGGTTCAGCAGTCTTCCTGACTGCTAGGAGCATCCTATTCCTTTAACTGTTTCCCCAGAGAGGTCAGAGGAGCTTAAAGAAACCTATGTCTTTATACATTTTTACACAGTCACACATTCCTCTTGAGTAGGTAGAGTAGGCGTAATGCTGTGGCTCAGTGCAGTAGAATGAACGTCCCTGAGTTCGACAGATGAGGTGAGGCCAGGGATTTCAGTAGAAGATGTTGGGTCACATCAGCACATACCTTTGATAGTGATGAGTCCTATCTTAGGTTAGGCTTATTTCAGGTTCGGTTAAGATGATGGGCATTTAAAGTGATACAGATGTAGGATCTTAATTTGATCACTCTTTTGTTGCTGAGAATTTTCCATGCCACCGTAGGTAATGCATTTTAGCTTTGTGATTGACATAAAGTCACTGAAAACCTGCACTTACACACAGTTATATTAAGTGTTGCACTTGTCATGTAGCTTACTTTTGGCCAGCTTATCGCCTAACCACCGATCATGCAACATTATGGTCTGAGAGTTCAAATCCTCTTGCTGCAGGATTATTTTGCTATGACAATACTGCTCAATTGAAGCTCCCACATCTGTAGGTTCATGATGGCCTTAATGGTATCACTCGCTGTATATAACCTTAAACATCCATAGGTCTATCTGTATATTGGAGAGTGGTTACATTTCCCAACAATATACCTTCCCAAACCAATGACCCGAAGAGGGTTCTTTTAAGTTATTTTTAGTCTTTCTCATTGTCTCCCCAGGCGTGTGTCCAGCTTGGCACGCCATCCTATTGCCTAACTGACACTTTCAACTGACACACACACACACAACACACACCACACACACACACCTCCCTGTATAGCACCCAGGTCAGTTGTCCCTTAATCTCTGTTAACCCAGAAGTAAACACTTGCGTAATTTGGTCAGCTGCGTGATTGACTTCTGTGTTCGTACCTGTTAAAATGTTTGTCTCCACCTTTGCAAAAGGGAAACTCTCGGCCGACGCCCCCTTGTGAAAGAGATGCTACTTTACTATCTCTCGCACCTATCTGTGCTCTTACTGTAACTCAAGTCTAAGCAGTTTAATAACACTGCCTTCACCCAATCCTGAAACGTCCAAATAACCAGTGACGAAAAGCCAAAAAACAGAACTAATGCTGCTCATTAGATCATGCATCCATCCCCATTCAGTCCCGGCAGATCGGTCTACACACAGAATCTGCCCACGGGAGATTGGTTGTCCCTTAGTGTGAATTCACTCATATGTCATTCGCTGGGGGTGGATGTGATATGTCAGTTCGGAAGCCCGCTTTGACTTGTCATTGGCTGGAGGGGATTGGAGGGGAGGGGCCGGATGTCATCTCGCGTTCAAAGACTGTTGGTGTTGAATCAAGCAGACAGGTAACAAATAAAATCTAAATACTTTATATTATTACCTATTTTAATCTGTTCACTGGGAGTTGGCCTACATGGATAGGGCTAAATTTAAATGTTTCTTACAGAAGAAGTATGAAAAGCACATGCATAACCATGGTAGCAATTGAAAGGGAACAGTTTGGAGATATTGGGAAAATGATGAGAACCAAAGGTGAGCACACAACAGTTCACCTGACTGACACAAGACTGAATCCAAACATGACATTTGTTGTACTTTTCGCCGCATTTGTTGATAACGAGATCTGTAAATACTCTGGACAAATTCAGTAACATGATAAAACTGTCCCTGGAAAATGTGTTGTAGGTGCAACATAAGACAAAAACATGACAAGGGTTAGAGTGAGAGGACTAACTGGTGTCTCCGTGTGGCTGCTGTGCAGCTGCGCCCGTTGAGGAACTAGAGCAAGCAGACTTGGAGCTGTTTCGTTTGGAACACAACCCTGCATCCCCGCCATCACACAATTACTGTTGCTGTTTACGCAATCCAAAAACTGCCCATTTTATATATCGCTATTTGGGTCTGGTGGGTATGATTTGAAAGCTTGTTCACTTGCCGACATGGACTAGCTAAGTTATAAAATATGATATTACAGTGTTGGGCTTTCACAAGGCAATTCAAAGAAACAGATTGTAGTTTTGGTACGCATAGAAAGGAGCCAAGAGTGCATTCAGGTGCGTATGCTGCAGCAAATGTTCTTTCCAATAAACGAACATAGGCTCCTTCTGTTCAGAACAACCAAGGGTATGACGCCATGTCATCTTGTAACATTATCCAGTTAGATCATAGTAGGCAGCCTATCACACTGAACATTTTAAAGAATGGTCCTCTTAAGATACAGCAAATGTAAGAAATACATTACAAATGTATGTAAATATGTAAATATAAATTTTTCACAAAGTTTACTGCTTCAGTGTCTTTAGATATTTTTTGTCAGATGATACTATGGAATACGGAAGTATAATTACAAGCATTTCAGAAGTGTCAAAGGCTTTCATTGACAATGACATGAAGTTGATGCAAAGAGTCAATATTTGCAGTGTTGACCCTTCTTTTTCAAGACCTCTGCAATCTGCCCTGGCATCCTGTCAATTAACTTCTGGGACACGTCCTGACTGATGGCAGCCCATTCTTGCATAATCAATGCTTGGAGTTTGTCAGAATATGTGGGATTTAGTTTGCCCACCCTGCCTCTTGAGGGTTGAAGACAGGTTCTCAATGGGATTAAGGTCTGGGGAGTGTCCTGGTCACGGACCCAACATATTGATGTTTTGTTCCCCGAGCCACCTAGTTATCACTTTGCCTTATGGCAAGGTGCTCCATCCTGCTGGAAAAGGCATTATTCATCACCAAACTGCTCCTGGATGGTTGGGAGAAGTTGCTCTCAGAGGATGTGTTGGTAGGCAAAATTGTGAGTGAGCCCACTCCCTTGGCTGAGTAGCAACCCCACACATGAATGGTCTCAGAATGCTTTACTGTTGACATGACACAGGACTGATGGAAGCGCTCACCTTGTCTTCTCCGGACAAGCCTTTTTCCGGATTCCCCAAACAATCAGAAAGGGGATTCATCAGAGAAAATGACTTTACCCCAGTCCTCAGCAGTCCAATCACTGTATCTTTTGCAGAATATCAGTCTGTCCCTGAGGTTTTTCCTGGAGAGAAGTAGCTTCTTTGCTGCTCTTCTTGACACCAGGCCATCCTCCAAAAGTCTTCGCCCCACTGTGTGTGCAGATGAACTCACACCTGCCTGCTGCCATTCCTGAGCAAGCTCTGTACTGGTGGTGCCCAGATCCCGCAGCTGAATCAACTTTAGGAGACGGTCCTGGCGCTTGCTGGACTTTCTCGGGCGCCCTGAAGCCTTATTCACAACAATTGAACCGCTCTCCTTGATATTCTTGATGATCTGATAAATGGTTGATTTTGGTGCAATCTTACTGGCAGCAATATCCTTGCCTTTGAAGCCCTTTTTGTGCAAATCAATGATGACGGCACGTGTTTCCTTGCAGGTAACCATGGTTGACAGAGGAAGAACAATGATTCCAAGCACCACCCTCCTTTTCAAGCTTCCAGTCTGTTATTCAAACTCAATCAGCATGACAGAGTGATGTCCAGCCTTGTCCTCGTCAACACTCACACCTGTGTTAACGAAAGAATCACTGACATGATGTCAGCTGGTCCTTTTGTGGCAGGGCTGAAATGCAGTGGAAAGTTTTTTGGGGGATTCAGTTCATTTGCATGGCAAAGAGGGACTTTGTAATTAATTGCAATTCATCTGATCACTCTTCATAACATTCTGGAGTATATGCAAATTGCCATCATACAAACAGAGGCAGCAGACTTTGTGAAAATTAATATTTGTGTCATTCTCAAAACCTTTGGCCATGACTGTAGTATAGGATAGGATAGTGCTGAGTGATTAGTGATTCGTTTTTGAATTCGGTTTGATTATTAAAAAAGTATCAACATTTTCGATTTCGATTATTAAAACGTTAAATGCGCTGTGCATTATGTGGGTTAAATGCTGTAACAACACACAATAAAACAATAAATAAAAGTCCCATGATGGTAGTGACTGTCCATTACTGCTTATCACCTATTAACCTTCATTCACATGACTTTACTTTAATCAACATTTCAGTTGTGTATATTACATTTGTTTAATTTGATGACTTTATTATGTCATTCCAAATCATCATCTCTATAGAGCTGCTGCCTATTCTGTCTGAAAAAAACACTATTTTGTAGTTCTTTAAAGTAAATTAGGCATACTTTTACGGCTGTTGAATACCAATACCTTACGAAGCAACTGCTCTCTATATATCCCCTCTTGATCACGCATTCTTCTGTCTCTTACATAGCAGGCGTAAAAGAAACACAGCCCGGACAGGTAGCCTCGCAATGGATTATGGTCATTGTAGCTAATGATCACGTTTTCTGCGCTAAACTATGAGGAACATTGGCCTGTTGGAAACAACAACTCCCTACAACATTGAACAGTTCGGGCGTGATCTCATTTATCTCTAGAGAAACTGCAACGCAATGTGCGTATTGAGTTAAAAAAAATAATCATCTAATAATTGAATGGACAAATAGTTGTTTAAAAAATAAAAAAATACCGGCATTTCGGTTAATCATTCAGCACTACAAATGTAACATCTGAGACTATCACAGTGCAGGTGCATTTATACGGAGACTTGATTACACACAGGTGGATTGTATTTATCATCATTAGTCATTTAGGTCAACATTGGATCATTCAGAGATCCTCACTGAACTTCTGGAGAGAGTTTGCTGCACTGAAAGTAAAGGGGCTGAATAATTTTGCACGCCCAATTTTTCAGTTTTTGATTTGTTAAAAAAGTTTGAAATATCCAATAAATGTCGTTCCACTTCATGATTGTGTCCCACTTGTTGTTGATTCTTCACAAAAAAATACAGTTTTATAACTTTATGTTTGAAGCCTGAAATGTGGCAAAAGGTCGCAAAGTTCAAGGGGGCCGAATACTTTCGCAAGGCACTGTACAACTGCAGGAAGGCGTTACTATTGGAAATAGTAGAGGATATATGTTCAGAAGTAGAGGTTTCATGCTGTAGACAAAATGTGGTTTGGCACACACACGCATCTTGTTTTGCTCAGCACAGATTGTGCGTGTGCGATGCACCACAGCGAGCGAAAGCAGGAGACCTTAAATGTCACATTACTCAGCAAGGTAGCTCCACTCACGACACGCAATGTGTCACCACGCGTCAGCGTCTGCTGAGCATGTGTTGAGAGGAGGCCCCTAACCCTCCACGTGCACAACCAGGATGCACACATGAGCGTCCGTGCACGGTGTACATGCATGAGCCTGGCTCCGGAGAGCGTGAAATAACAAGGTTAAGCGTCATTTTAATCCAAAATAGAAAACTTCTGTATAGACCCTAATGATGTTGTTGTTTTTGTCATTGTTGTCCTCAATATCCCCAAACCATACTAAATGTCAGGTGATGAGTGTACACAGGTAGGATACGATGACTTTTGTCACAACACAACTCCGTTAACCCTTCGTTTTGTTGACCTATGCATGAGAGATATTGCACTGTATGTGCTATTCTATCACTTTTCCCTTGTCCTTGTTCTAACACCATCTCTCTTCTACAATGTTCTAGTTCCCCCACGCGTCAATTCAATTCCCCAGAATGCTTTGCAACGCAGCCATATGGTGCATGGGGCTGAAGTTCAGAGTCTATTTTTAATCCCGGTGATGTATGTCATATTTTAAGCAGCAGTGCTTTCGGGTCGTATTTCCGTTCCTTTCTTTCTTTCTTTGACAATAGAAGACACAGGATGTGTCCCAAATGGAACCCTATTCTATTTTGAGTGCACTTCTTTTGACTAGAGCCTTATGGGCTTCCGGATCTCGTCATCATTTTTTTTCTCTTCCACAATAAAAGACAAAGTTACAGACAAAGGTTGCGTCCAAAATAATGCCCTACTGCCTATATAGTGCACTACTTTTGACCAGGGGCCATATAGCTCTGGTGAGAAGTAGTGCACTGTGAAGGGAATAGGGTGTTGTTTGGGTACGTCGCCATAGACCTTGTGTAGGAGGGATCAACATCAAATCACAAACACCGCTCTGCTGTGACCCTATGGGATTCTGCAACGGCGGATTTCAACAGACTGTGAACTGATTCAAGATCTCCTTCTCTTCTCGCCAGTCCCGGGGAAATGGATTGGGCGTGTGTGCGTGTGTAGGACAAAGCGTGTTGGATGGTTGGGTTGGATGGTTGGCCTACTTCAGGGTTATTTGAGGCTGTTGTTAATCTACCAGGCGTACAGGGATACAGTACTGTGGGCCGGGCAATGTGAATCTGTGTTTTATCCATGGTGTTAGAGGATTGGAAGGAACAAGTGGTCTAGCGGTTTAGGCCACAGCCTCCTGCATGCATATGTAGATGTGTCGGCATAGGTTTGAATCAAGACTACTGCCTTGGGTCTCATTCTCTCTCTACCCTCCATATCTCTGTCATCCACTCTCTGTCTCTTCAATAAATAAGAAAAAAGGACCGGAAGGAATTAGCGAACCAATGAATTTCTGGAGCGACTAGTTTGGATCATGCTTCAATCAACATATTCCCTTTGTTGAGGTTAGAAAGGAGTAGGCCTATAGATGCTATGGTGCCATATCATTATCAGTGGTTAGAATTCTGTTTTGATGATAGTGAATATGTTAGTCTAGATTTTAACATCGCTTCAAAGACCAGAAGATGAATTTGATAACATTTTCAATTCACCTCAGGGTCAACTTGGCACTATTGAAGATCTTTCAACCAAATCTCCCTCGTCTCAAGTTCCAAAAATCGGACTCTCGAAGACCTTCTTCAAACAGACGGGCCTAAACCGCTACTCCTTTAAAAACTATCTTCCTTCCGTCGTTCTCGTCGATAACAACCTGTCTTAGCCAAGCAATTAGACAGTAGGATTAAAGGAAGTGACTACAACAACCTCGTCACTTGGGGGTTGCTTTTTGCGTACTTTGTGTGTTTTTCCTTTCACACACGAAAACAACATCTCCCACCGTGCATAATTATCCTGCAGTGTGAGATGCCGAAACATGTACACGCAGGCACACACACACGCACACATGCACACACACACAATTATTCAGGACTGTGAGATTCCGAAATGCACAACTCATAATTGGCTGGATCACCTCCAGCAGCTGATGATGGTTGATAGGAGTGTGTGTGTGTGTGTGTGTATGTGCGTGTGTCTATAGTAAATCTATAGTACTTGCTGTCCTGTTAAGAAGAGCTAGTTAGCGAATATTTCTTTTGGCTTGGTTATTTATCATTATTATTATTATACACCTATACATTAATGAGGCTTCACCGCAACAACAACTAATTATGTTACAATTTGATGCAATTATAATTAATGATATGGAGACTCAGTTAACACGTTATACAGATATAGTATATGCCCAAAATGGTAATCAAGCTCACAATCCTGGTTCTATAAGAAACTTCTACTGGTTGTCTCCTATTCGCCCTTAGTAATGTTGACATGGACTTTCATAGTGTTTCCCTGAAAAGTTAGATGCCAGATGGGAAACCCTTTGTTTTACAGAGTGGAATGGTCAACCCCTGTTAGTGTCTGCTTCCCTTCAAACCCCTGTTAGTGTCTGCTTCCCTTCAAACCCCTGTTAGTGTCTGCTTCCCTGCAAACCCCTTGTTAGTGTCTGCTTCCCTTCAAATCTCTGTTAGTGTCTGCTTCCCTTCAAACCCCTGTTAGTGTCTGCTTCCCTTCAAATCCCTGTTAGTGTCTGCTTCCCTTCAAACCCTTGTTAGTGTCTGCTTCCCTTCAAACCCCTGTTAGTGTCTGCTTCCCTTCAAACCCCTGTTAGTGTCTGCTTCCCTTCAAACCCCTGTTAGTGTCTGCTTCCCTTCAAATCTCTGTTAGTGTCTGCTTCCCTTCAAACCCCTGTTAGTGTCTGCTTCCCTTCAAATCTCTGTTAGTGTCTGCTTCCCTTCAAACCCCTGTTAGTGTCTGCTTCCCTTCAAACCCTTGTTAGTGTCTGCTTCCCTTCAAACCCCTGTTAGTGTCTGCTTCCCTTCAAACCCCTGTTAGTGTCTGCTTCCCTTCAAACCCCTGTTAGTGTCTGCTTCCCTTCAAATCTCTGTTAGTGTCTGCTTCCCTTCAAACCCCTGTTAGTGTCTGCTTCCCTTCAAATCCCTGTTAGTGTCTGCTTCCCTTCAAACCCTTGTTAGTGTCTGCTTCCCTTCAAACCCCTGTTAGTGTCTGCTTCCCTTCAAACCCCTGTTAGTGTCTGCTTCCCTTCAAACCCCTGTTAGTGTCTGCTTCCCTTCAAACCCCTGTTAATGTCTGCTTCCCTTCAAACCCCTGTTAGTGTCTGCTTCCCTTCAAACCCCTGTTAATGTCTGCTTCCCTTCAAACCTCTGTTAATGTCTGCTTCCCTTCAAATCTCTGTTAGTTTCTGCTTCCCTTCAAATCTCTGTTAATGTCTGCTTCCCTTCAAACCCCTGTTAATTAATGTCTGCTTCCCTTCAAATCTCTGTTAATGTCTGCTTCCCTTCAAATCTCTGTTAGTGTCTGCTTCCCTTCAAATCTCTGTTAGTGTCTGCTTCCCTTCAAACCCCTGTTAGTGTCTGCTTCCCTTCAAACCCGTGTTAATGTCTGCTTCCCTTCAAATCTCTGTTAATGTCTGCTTCCCTTCAAATCTCTGTTAATGTCTGCTTCCCTTCAAATCTCTGTTAGTGTCTGCTTCCCTGCAAACCCCTTGTTAGTGTCTGCTTCCCTTCAAATCTCTGTTAGTGTCTGCTTCCCTTCAAACCCCTGTTAGTGTCTGCTTCCCTTCAAATCCATGTTAGTGTCTGCTTCCCTTCAAACCCTTGTTAGTGTCTGCTTCCCTTCAAACCCCTGTTAGTGTCTGCTTCCCTTCAAACCCCTGTTAGTGTCTGCTTCCCTTCAAACCCCTGTTAGTGTCTGCTTCCCTTCAAATCTCTGTTAGTGTCTGCTTCCCTTCAAACCCCTGTTAGTGTCTGCTTCCCTTCAAATCTCTGTTAGTGTCTGCTTCCCTTCAAACCCCTGTTAGTGTCTGCTTCCCTTCAAACCCTTGTTAGTGTCTGCTTCCCTTCAAACCCCTGTTAGTGTCTGCTTCCCTTCAAACCCCTGTTAGTGTCTGCTTCCCTTCAAACCCCTGTTAGTGTCTGCTTCCCTTCAAATCTCTGTTAGTGTCTGCTTCCCTTCAAACCCCTGTTAGTGTCTGCTTCCCTTCAAATCCCTGTTAGTGTCTGCTTCCCTTCAAACCCTTGTTAGTGTCTGCTTCCCTTCAAACCCCTGTTAGTGTCTGCTTCCCTTCAAACCCCTGTTAGTGTCTGCTTCCCTTCAAACCCCTGTTAGTGTCTGCTTCCCTTCAAACCCCTGTTAATGTCTGCTTCCCTTCAAACCCCTGTTAGTGTCTGTTTCCCTTCAAACCCCTGTTAATGTCTGCTTCCCTTCAAACCTCTGTTAATGTCTGCTTCCCTTCAAATCTCTGTTAGTTTCTGCTTCCCTTCAAATCTCTGTTAATGTCTGCTTCCCTTCAAATCTCTGTTAGTGTCTGCTTCCCTTCAAATCTCTGTTAGTGTCTGCTTCCCTTCAAACCCCTGTTAGTGTCTGCTTCCCTTCAAACCCGTGTTAATGTCTGCTTCCCTTCAAATCTCTGTTAATGTCTGCTTCCCTTCAAATCTCTGTTAATGTCTGCTTCCCTTCAAATCTCTGTTAGTGTCTGCTTCCCTTCAAATCTCTGTTAGTGTCTGCTTCCCTTCAAATCTCTGTTAGTGTCTGCTTCCCTTCAAATCTCTGTTAGTGTCTGCTTCCCTTCAAATCCCTGTTAATTAATGTCTGCTTCCCTTCAAATCTCTGTTAATGTCTGCTTCCCTTCAAATCTCTGTTAGTGTCTGCTTCCCTTCAAATCTCTGTTAGTGTCTGCTTCCCTTCAAACCCCTGTTAGTGTCTGCTTCCCTTCAAACCCGTGTTAATGTCTGCTTCCCTTCAAATCTCTGTTAATGTCTGCTTCCCTTCAAATCTCTGTTAATGTCTGCTTCCCTTCAAATCTCTGTTAGTGTCTGCTTCCCTTCAAATCTCTGTTAGTGTCTGCTTCCCTTCAAATCTCTGTTAGTGTCTGCTTCCCTTCAAATCTCTGTTAGTGTCTGCTTCCCTTCAAATCCCTGTTAATTAATGTCTGCTTCCCTTCAAATCTCTGTTAATGTCTGCTTCCCTTCAAATCTCTCTTAATGTCTGCTTCCCTTCAAACCTCTGTTAGTGTCTGCTTCCCTTCAAATCTCTGTTAGTGTCTGCTTCCCTTCAAATCTCTGTTAGTGTCTGCTTCCCTTCAAATCTCTGTTAGTGTCTGCTTCCCTTCAAACCCCTGTTAGTGTCTGTTTCCCTTCAAACCCCTGTTAATGTCTGCTTCCCTTCAAATCTCTGTTAATGTCTGCTTCCCTTCAAATCTCTGTTAATGTCTGCTTCCCTTCAAATCTCTGTTAGTGTCTGCTTCCCTTCAAATCTCTGTTAGTGTCTGCTTCCCTTCAAATCTCTGTTAGTGTCTGCTTCCCTTCAAATCTCTGTTAGTGTCTGCTTCCCTTCAAATCCCTGTTAATTAATGTCTGCTTCCCTTCAAATCTCTGTTAGTGTCTGCTTCCCTTCAAACCCTTGTTAGTGTCTGCTTCCCTTCAAATCTCTGTTAGTGTCTGCTTCCCTTCAAACCCCTGTTAGTGTCTGCTTCCCTTCAAATCTCTGTTAGTGTCTGCTTCCCTTCAAACCCCTGTTAGTGTCTGCTTCCCTTCAAACCCTTGTTAGTGTCTGCTTCCCTTCAAACCCCTGTTAGTGTCTGCTTCCCTTCAAACCCCTGTTAGTGTCTGCTTCCCTTCAAACCCCTGTTAGTGTCTGCTTCCCTTCAAATCTCTGTTAGTGTCTGCTTCCCTTCAAACCCCTGTTAGTGTCTGCTTCCCTTCAAATCCCTGTTAGTGTCTGCTTCCCTTCAAACCCTTGTTAGTGTCTGCTTCCCTTCAAACCCCTGTTAGTGTCTGCTTCCCTTCAAACCCCTGTTAGTGTCTGCTTCCCTTCAAACCCCTGTTAGTGTCTGCTTCCCTTCAAACCCCTGTTAATGTCTGCTTCCCTTCAAACCCCTGTTAGTGTCTGCTTCCCTTCAAACCCCTGTTAATGTCTGCTTCCCTTCAAACCTCTGTTAATGTCTGCTTCCCTTCAAATCTCTGTTAGTTTCTGCTTCCCTTCAAATCTCTGTTAATGTCTGCTTCCCTTCAAATCTCTGTTAGTGTCTGCTTCCCTTCAAATCTCTGTTAGTGTCTGCTTCCCTTCAAACCCCTGTTAGTGTCTGCTTCCCTTCAAACCCGTGTTAATGTCTGCTTCCCTTCAAATCTCTGTTAATGTCTGCTTCCCTTCAAATCTCTGTTAATGTCTGCTTCCCTTCAAATCTCTGTTAGTGTCTGCTTCCCTTCAAATCTCTGTTAGTGTCTGCTTCCCTTCAAATCTCTGTTAGTGTCTGCTTCCCTTCAAATCTCTGTTAGTGTCTGCTTCCCTTCAAATCCCTGTTAATTAATGTCTGCTTCCCTTCAAATCTCTGTTAATGTCTGCTTCCCTTCAAATCTCTGTTAGTGTCTGCTTCCCTTCAAATCTCTGTTAGTGTCTGCTTCCCTTCAAACCCCTGTTAGTGTCTGCTTCCCTTCAAACCCGTGTTAATGTCTGCTTCCCTTCAAATCTCTGTTAATGTCTGCTTCCCTTCAAATCTCTGTTAATGTCTGCTTCCCTTCAAATCTCTGTTAGTGTCTGCTTCCCTTCAAATCTCTGTTAGTGTCTGCTTCCCTTCAAATCTCTGTTAGTGTCTGCTTCCCTTCAAATCTCTGTTAGTGTCTGCTTCCCTTCAAATCCCTGTTAATTAATGTCTGCTTCCCTTCAAATCTCTGTTAATGTCTGCTTCCCTTCAAATCTCTCTTAATGTCTGCTTCCCTTCAAACCTCTGTTAGTGTCTGCTTCCCTTCAAATCTCTGTTAGTGTCTGCTTCCCTTCAAATCTCTGTTAGTGTCTGCTTCCCTTCAAATCTCTGTTAGTGTCTGCTTCCCTTCAAACCCCTGTTAGTGTCTGTTTCCCTTCAAACCCCTGTTAATGTCTGCTTCCCTTCAAATCTCTGTTAATGTCTGCTTCCCTTCAAATCTCTGTTAATGTCTGCTTCCCTTCAAATCTCTGTTAGTGTCTGCTTCCCTTCAAATCTCTGTTAGTGTCTGCTTCCCTTCAAATCTCTGTTAGTGTCTGCTTCCCTTCAAATCTCTGTTAGTGTCTGCTTCCCTTCAAATCCCTGTTAATTAATGTCTGCTTCCCTTCAAATCTCTCTTAATGTCTGCTTCCCTTCAAACCTCTGTTAGTGTCTGCTTCCCTTCAAACCCTTGTTAGTGTCTGCTTCCCTTCAGATCTCTGTTAGTGTCTGCTTCCCTTCAAACCCCAGTTAGTGTCTGCTTCCCTTCAAATCCCTGTTAGTGTTTGCTTCCCTTCAAATCCCTGTTAGTGTCTGCTTCCCTTCAAATCTCTGTTAGTGTCTGCTTCCCTTCAAATCTCTCTCTCTACTTTAGCGGAAGAAGGCTTTCTCTCTCTCTCTCTCTCTCCCTCTCCCTCTCGCTCCCCCCCCCCCTCTCTCTCTCTCTCGCCCCCCCCCCCCCTCTCTCTCTCTCTCTCTCTCTCTCTCTCGCTCCCCCCCCCCCCCCCCTCTCTCTCTCGCCCCCCCCCCCCTCTCTCTCTCTCTCTCTCTCTCTCCCCCCTCCCCCCTCTCTCTCTCTCTCTGTTGCTTCTTGGGCGGTTAACAGTAACACAGATTTTGTATTAAACTTTTCATTGACAAACGACTTAATGAATCAAAAGTGTAAAACAACGGAAGGCGGTGATTATGTTTGAAAAATGGAGCTGGCTATTACTGGTTTGGTAGAAGAGAAACGAGACATGAAATTCACGGAAGAGGCACGGACAGTACATCTTGTCGTCTTCCCAAATGTTTTTAAATGTCACAGAGTTGTCTCTCCTTCTTTACTTCTTTCACTTTACGCCCTTTCCAATCTCTATCTTTGTTACTTATTCCTTATCACCGTTCTCCTCTCCCTTTCCTCCACCCAATCAAAATGACTACACATAATCCCCCCCCCCTTCCCCCAGCAGTGTGTCCGTCCGTTTCCATGACAACGGCCTAAAAATAATTATATAATTGTAAGAGACTAGAGGAGGTGGGGGAGAGCGAGAGAGAAAGGAGGGGGGAGGAGCGGTAGCGTGGTAGCCCCCTGGAGCATACACACACATGCACACGCGCTAACAGAGCGTTGCTCACCTTACGTAACAAACCCGGGCCTCGGCTCAGGAGAGATGACATCATCAGGAAGAAGAGAGGAAAAGAGGAGATAGGAGGAATATTTGGGGATTGCTTTTTCTGCTGCAACTGCTGCTCTGGTGCTTACACAGAGGAATGGGTCCCCTCTCTTCTCTCTATTTCTCTTCTGTTATTCAGATTTCAGAGTGTTTGCACCAGGTTGATGGTATTTAATATGTAATAATATGCCTGGTGTATCTATTCATTCATTATCTGTTCAGGGAAGGACTGTGTGCGTGTGGATGGACCAGTATTGTATGAGTGTGTTTGCATGTTTGGGATGTTTGTGTTAACACATTTGACATTTGCTTGATTTAATATCCCAGTTAATACAATCAGGGTTCCAATCAAAATGATAAAGGAAGAGAACTGGACTTGGGATACACTGCATAGCCCCCCTGAGTTTGTCCTGATCAGGTCACATGGCGAAAAAAAAATCAGATCCCCGAAAATATGCATATTTTAAACAATTGTATGTAATTCTATCCACAAAGTTCTGCTTAAATAGGAGAACCCCTGGATAAATTGTTTCGATAATACCTGACAACTCACGTACTCCCGCTTTGCATAATTGAAATTGAGAACCTCATCATCAACATCGTTAATCACCTAATGAACTTGATGGAACGTTTAACAAGCATGTAGCGGTTGCCACGGTAATTATACACATCACGTCTTGCTTTTAACGAACCCAAGAGAGTGATACAGATCCCCACTGCGCTCGTACACGTCCAGATTGTGTCTGGTTTCTCTTGCAGCCGGCTAACTTGCTGTGACACGTTCATTTTAGTGAGTGATTACACACACACACACCCACCCTCTCTCATTAGGTCCTGTTTGATGTGCATGTGGAGATATTAGTTGTGGTGAACAATATGAAATATGCAGAAGTGGCATTAGTTTCATTGTGTTTCGTCTTCTCAGTGAAGCAAGAGCAGGAGGAAAAAGGGAGAGAGAGAAAGGATGGATGGAGCGCTCTATATTTAAACTGCAAAGATTGCAGGATGGATGGATCTCCCTAAAGACTCTCAGAACGTGGCTCTCTTGCTCTCCAACTTTTCATCCCTTCGCTCCAACTATAAATAAATGAAACAGAGAAGGACAGAAGTGATGGGGAGAGAGAGAGAGAGAGAGAGAGAGAGAGAGAGAGAGTGATCTCCAGTGGAACGTATGGTCATGTGAGGCTGTGGGATACACTGAGCCAACTTAATATCTTACCCACACACACGTGTACCCACACGTAGTACCCACACACACATAAAATACCCCCACACGTAGTACCCACACACATGTAGTACCCACACATACAGTACCCACACACACGTAGTACCCACACACACAGTACCCACACACGTAGTACCCACACACATGCAGTACCCACACATACAGTACCCACACACACATTACCCACACAAACAGTACCCACACATACAGTACCCACACATACAGTACCCACACACGTAGTACCCACACACGTAATACCCACACATACAGTACCCACACATACAGTACCCACACACACAGTTCTCACACACAGTACCCACACAGAGTTCTCACACACGTAGTACCCACACATACAGTACCCACACATACAGTACCCACACCGGTAATACCCACACATGCAGTACCCACACATACAGTACCCACACACACAGTACCCACACACACAGTACCCACACACGCAGTACCCACACACGTAGTACCCACACACGTAATAGCCACACATACAGTACCCACACATACAGTACCCACACACACAGTTCTCACACACACAGTACCCACACAGAGTTCTCACACACGTAGTACCCACACCCGTAATACCCACACATGCAGTACCCACACATACAGTACCCACACACACAGTACCCACACACACAGTACCCACACACACAGTACCCACACACACAGTACCCACACACACAGTACCCACACATACAGTACATATAGTACCCACACATACAGTACCCACACATACAGTACCCACACATATAGTACCCACACATACAGTACATATAGTACCCACACATACAGTACCCACACATACAGTACCCACACATATAGTACCCACACACATAGTACCCACACATATAGTACTCACACATACAGTACCCACACATACAGTACCTACACACACAGTACCCACACATACAGTACATATAGTACCCACACATACAGTACCCACACATACAGTACATATAGTATCCACACATATAGTACCCACACATACAGTACATATAGTACCCACACATACAGTACATATAGTACCCACACATATAGTACCCACACATACAGTACCCACACATACAGTACATATAGTACCCACACATATAGTACCCACACATACAGTACTCACACACACAGTACCCACACACACAGAACCCACACATACAGTACCCACACACGCAGTACCCACACACACAGTACCCACACATACAGTACCCACACATACAATACCCACACACGTAGTACCCACACACGTAGTACCCACACATACAGTACCCACACACGCAGTACCCACACACACAGTACCCACACACACATTACCCACACACACATTACCCACACATACAGTACCCACACACACAGTACCCACACACACAGTACCCACACATACAGTACCCACACATACAGTACCCACACACGTAGTACCCACACACAGCACATGGCATGTTTCCCAAAGTGATGAACTATCCCTTACAATCTGTTGACATCTGACACTGTACATCTCTTCAGAGAGAAGAAACCAATAGTCATGATACTTGCAGTCTGTACTGTAAGAGACAGTGAAAGAGAGCATGGCTGAAAGAGGAAGCAGCATGACACACTATATTAATCAAGAGAGAGAAAGAGGCAGAGAGAGGGGGGGGGCAGTTAGAGAGAGGGGGGAGAGAGAGACCATTAGAGTGAGCGAGAGAGAGGGGGGGGGGACAGTTAGAGAGAGGGGGGAGAGAGAGACCATTAGAATGAGAGAGAGGAAGAGAGGGTACAGTTAGAGAGAAGTGGGAGAGAGAGACCATTAGAGTGAGGGAGAGGAAGAGAGGGGGGACAGTTAGAGAAAGAGGGGGAGAGAGAGACCATTAAAATGAGAGAGAGGGAGAGAGAGGGTACAGTTAGAGAAAGAGGGGGAGAGAGAGACCATTTGAGTGAGGGAGTGAGGGAGGGCGAGAGGGGGGACAGTTAGAGAGAAGTGGGAGAGAGAGACCATTAGAGTGAGAGAGAGGAAGAGAGGGGGGACAGTTAGAGAGAAGTGGGAGAGAGAGACCATTAGAGTGAGAGAGAGGAAGAGAGGCGGGACAGTTAGAGAAAGAGGGGGAGAGAGAGACCATTAGAGTGAGAGAGAGGGAGAGAGAGGGTACAGTTAGAGAAAGAGGGGGAGAGAGAGACCATTTGAGTGAGGGAGTGAGGGAGGGAGAGAGGGGGGACAGTTAGAGAGAAGTGGGAGAGAGAGACCATTAGAGTGAGAGAGAGGGAGAGTGAGGGTACAGTTAGAGAAAGAGGGGGAGAGAGAGACCATTAGAGTGAGGGAGGGAGGGAGGGAGGGAGGGGGGACAGTTAGAGAAAGAGGGGGAGAGAGAGACCATTTGAGTGAGAGAGGGAGGGAGGGAGACAGACCCTTAGAGTGAGAGAGGGAGAGAGAGAGAGAGGGGGGAGAGATAGTTAAAGAGAGGGGGGAGAGGGAGAGATAGGGGGGGGCAGTTAGAGAAAGGCAGGAGGGAGGCAGGGACACTTAGAGAAAGAGGGGGAGTGAGAGACCATTAGAGGGAGAGAGAGCAGCAGAGTGAGGGTGGGAGAGAGAGAGACCGTTATAGGGAGAGAGAGAGAGAGAGAGAGAGAGAGAGAGCAGCAGAGTGAGGGTGGGAGAGAGAGGGAGTACAGCTCACTGAGGTCTGATTGCTGATTGATGCATTGACTTCCTCTGATTGAGCTTTTTAGTGAGGAATGAACTGGAAGACTGGCTTATGATTGCAGAGAGAATTGAGTGGGGTGCTGGCAGTGTGTATGCACGTGTGTGTGTGTGTCCACTTGTGCATACATATGGAGTCAGTGTTATCTACCAGCTCTCACAGTCTCGCGACATAATTAGACGTTCATCCATGTTTCTCAAATCAAATGTTTGTAAGTTGTTCCAAACTCAAATTTCGAGGTGTTTAAGGTTTAGTTTAGACATTAACTCAGAATGTTTCAGGTTAGGGTTAAGTTTGGGCATTAACTCCAAATGGTTAAGATAAGGGTATAGGTTTGGGAAGGCTTTAAACAAAAATATTCACACTTTTGGAATCAGAGGCTTTACCGTAACCGACTTGAAGATAACAACGTGCACTGTTGCCCCTAGTGGCAGGTTTCCACGTCATCTCCCGACTTCCTCAGACATGGATGGATGTGGAATACTGACTTGTATCACGAATGACCTGGCTGAGTGTTATAGCCAACACAGGGTGGGTGGGAGGGTGTGTGTGTGTGTGTGTGTGTGCGTGCGTGCGTGCGCGCGTGTGTGTGTGTGTATTTATTATAGCCAGCAATAGAAGTCTAGAGCCACCTCAGTAAACCCAGCTAACCTCGTGCTAATTACCATGGTGTTCCAGGCCAGGCTCAGACAGCCTGGAGGAGGAGCTCTCTTGTCCTTTCTTGCCCTCCTTTTCTCTATATCTCTTTCTCTCCTATCTCTTTGATGTACACTCTTGATGTGCACATTCTTTCTTTCTCACTCTCTCTCTCTCACTGTCTGTCTCTGTCTGTCTCTCTCTCTCTCTCTCTCTGTCTGTCTGTCTGTCTGTCTGTCTGTCTGTCTGTCGGTCTGTCGGTCTGTCGGTCTGTCGGTCGGTCGGTCGGTCGCTGTCTTGTGAGGCCATTAGCAAAGTGGAGAAGGTAGCCTGGAGAGAGAGATATGTCCTGTGGGGGTTTTCAGTTGAGACCATAACACGTTATAGACCATAACACATACAGTGCCTTGCAAAAGTATTCATCCCCCATTTGGTGTTCGCCAACAGGCATGTGGGAGACTCCCCAAACATATGTAAGAAGATACTCTGGTCAGATGAAACTAAAATGGAGCTTTTTGGCCATCAAGGAAAACGCTATGTCTGGCGCAAACCCAACACCTCTCATCACCCTGAGAACACCATCCCCACAGTGAAGCATGATGCTGCCACCACCATGCTGTGGGGATGTTTTTCATCGGCAGGGACCGGGAAACTGGTCAGAATTGAAGGAATGATGGATGGCGCACAAGGAAATTCTTGAGGGAAACCTGTTTCAGTCTTCCAGAGATTTGAGACTGGGACGGAGCTTCACCTTCCAGCAGGAAATTGACCCTAAGTATACTGCTAAAACAACACTTGATTGTTTAAGGGGAAACATTTAAATGTCTTGGAATGACCTAGTGAAAGCCCAGACTGCAATCAAATTGAGAATCTGTGGTATGACTTAAAGATTTGCCTTGAAGAATGGGCAAAAATCCCAGGGGCTAGATGTGCCAAGCTTATAGATACATACCCCATAAATACTGCAAAAGGTGGCTCTACAAAGTATTGACTTTGGGAGGGTGAATAGTTATGCACACTCAAGTTTTCTTGTTTGTTTCACTAGAAAAAAATATTTTGCATCTTCAAAGTGGTAGGCATGTTGTATAAATCAAATGATACAAACCCCCCAAAAATCCATTTTGATTCCAGGTTGTAAGGCAACAAAATAGGAAAAATGCCAAAGGGCGTGAATACTTTCGCAAGCCACTGTATGACTGTATGCATTTTCTTACTGACGTTCAAGCCTAAACACTTTCCATATCTTCCACCCACAGTAGCCATTATTCTGATAATGAATACTAGCAGTACCTCATCTTTCCATATATTGTATTCCTCCAACATTCCCTTTCCATAATATACATCTGGATCTAGTGAAAATGGTAAGTCGTACGGACACACACACTCCGCCAACCTTGTATCTATAGAGCACGTCAATGCTAATGGACAATGTACTGTATACTAGTGAGAGTCTGCCCCCAGGTTAAAGATGTGTATTATTTTTGTGCACCTCTCTCCCTCTGCCACTTAAACCCCCTCCCTCTGAAGAAGACACCGTTGCTATGGAGTGGGTTGCTGCCTCGGCTTGCACTTGGCTACGTCGCCAGCTAGCACTCACTCCGACACAAGTAGTGGAGTTGATTATGTCAAATAGGAGTGAGTGAAGAGATGTGAACTCCATTCAAGGCAGATTCTGTCCCTTAAATATTACATAGATATAAAGTAGTATAATGCTATGGTAACTTTATTTGACATGGTCATTATGACATGATAACAATATTAGAATTAACGTGACGTGATATCTGTCATTTAGATCTTAATATCTGTCATTTAGATGTTGTCTGTCATGTAGATGTTGTCTATGTGTGACATGAGTGGTCATGTGTTACTTACCTCTTTAAAAGACAGAGCTAGAATCGGTGTGTGTGTGTTTGTGTGTGTGTGTGTGTGTTTGTGTGTGTGTGTGTGTGTGTGTGTGTGTGTGCGTGTGTGCGCAAGCCTGCCTGTCTACAGTAATGGCATGTACATGAGTGAGTACAAAACAGTACAGTACAAGATAACTCGTTTCATGAGTCTACTATCATTAATCCACCATGTTACTGTACCTTTGTTGAGAGGATAACCTTCATACTGCAACACACAACTTTATTCACGTCCCATTTCTACCTTTCTTTCTCTCTTTCTCTCTGACCTCCTTTGTCCTTATACAGGTGTGTTACTGCTTTCTCCCGACGAAGAACACACACACACACTCAGTACATTCACCCTGTTCATGGACTATGGAGAAGCCAGCTGTCCCTTTTTTCTTCTAAAGCACAGGCATCTTTTGTGCTCTTGAAATGGCCCTCCTATTGCCTCGGCGTTGTACACTGACTGAATAGAATCAGGTGACTCATATCTCAAATGCAACAATTCCATAAAAGTCAGTAGTTGTTAGGCAGTACAGATGGATTGGCATCTGGGGGGGGGGGTTATATTCACTTCCTGCTTTTTGTCTTTAGTCCATTCAGAGTCAGACAAAGATGATAACTTTAGAAGAGATACTGTACCGTCTCTACGTTCCGTGTTTTTTTTAGATGCTTTTAGAGTGTTTGTGCCATTGGCGGGAGTGTGTGTGTGCGTGCATACTTGCTTGATTGTGTATGCACACAATTTCTCATACCTTGTGTGTATGTGTGTGGAAGGGTGTGTACTTGGCTGTGAGTTGGTATCTGGCATCGTGGTACTGTTCACAGTAGCGAGGGCCAGGGTGGTGGAGTGTTGGACATGGCTGGGCGCATCTGCTGCCTGTATCCCTCTGGCAATGGGCATTAGTCTGGGCACACTGACTCCATTACACTCTGCCATGCTACACACACACACACACACACACACACACACACACACACACACACACACACACACACACACATACACACTCTCCTTTGTAGCACCCACTGCTGGGTTTTCAGTTTCACCCATAGAGATGTAATGGCCTCCTCTGTGGCAGCAGGGGCCTATGATAAAACAGGATTTGGGCCCTCTATGCAACTCTATGGTTTGACATTATTCAATGTTAAAGATGAATGGGGATGGTAGAATTTTAGTACTTCAGTAGTAATGTACTCATGCATGAACTTAATGTCTGTGTAATGTGTTTGTGTGAGTGATGCCTGTCCCTATGGGAATTCTACAGTAGGAATGAACAACCCATCTTCATCTGAACAGTCATTAGAAGGTTTTATCTTCTGTCTGTGAAGGCCTTCCCTCTCTTTCTTCCTTTTCTTTTGTTTTCTGTCTGTCTGGTTCTCTCCCTGGTTCCTAGAGCAGATCCCTTTATACTCTCTATAATGTTTATTTCCCATCGTAATAATGTGTTTTCCTTAGCAAACAGAACAGAAAAGGCGTAGGCAGGGCAGGCGTCTTGATCTGTGTGTGTGTGTGTGTGTGTGTGTGTGTGTGTGTGTGTGTGTGTGTGTGCATGTAGCACTCGTAGCTGTAAAAATTAAACACATCCAGCTGCAAACACCAAGATACACACACACACACACACACACATACACACACACCATGATATGTCCGTGCTCCTCCTGCTCTCTACTCTCTGTGTTGTTTTACTGTGAGCTCTGCGTGGTGTTAGACAAGTTTCCTAATATAACATAGGAACAGACGTGTGTTCAACCAAACACATGCAGAATGTACGGCACACGGGTCACCAGAGAACTAGGCCCCTTTCATACTACTGAGCTGAGCAACCGCTGAGCTGTACTGTGCCGGCCTGTTTACTCATCCATCGTCGTTGCTGGAAAGGACAACATCTGAGCCAGCACAGTATGTCTCAGGTCAGCAGGAGAGTGTGAGAAGATAATAGAGTGCATTCGCTCAGGAACATGGAGGTGTTGAGAGGTTGAGTTAGTTTGCGGTGTGAATGAGTCAGGGAATGGTAGAAGCTGAAAGGTTGGGAAGAGGTGAACTAAGTTTATGCAGGTGAGGAGGAAAAGCCATTTTAGAGTGTTGGGATTCAGCTGCTGTAGCTAGCTGACTGGATGGGCTTTTTCAGTGGAAATGTGTTCAAATAAACAAAGAATGCTAGCTTATGTTAGCAATAGCATCACATTGCTGTATTAACTACTATAGTTAGCCTAACTGTCTGGCTGGCCTGTCCAGTGAAAAGTGGTGAAATCGCATTTTAGTTAGCAGTAGTTAGCACTATTTGCATTGTCTCCCCCCAACCCCTCTTTTACGCTGCTACTCTCTGTTTATCATATATGCATAGTCCCTTTAACTATACTTTCAAGTACATACTACCTCAATTAGCCAGACTAACCGGTGCCCCCACAAATTGGCTACCCGGACTATCCAACCCCTCTTTTACGCTACTGCTACTCTCTGTTTATCATATATGCATAGTCACTTTAACCATATCTACATGTACATACTACCTCAATAAGCCTGACTAACCGGTGTCTGTATGTAGCCTCGCTACTTTTATAGCCTCGCTACTGTTATAGCCTCGCTACTGTTTTAGCCTCACTACTGTTATAGCCTCGCTACTGTTATAGCCTCACTACTGTTATAGCCTCACTACTGTATATAGCCTCACTACTGTTATAGCCTCACTACTGTTATAGCCTCACTACTGTATATAGCCTCACTACTGTTATAGCCTCACTACTGTTATAGCCTCACTACTGTATATAGCCTCACTACTGTTATAGCCTCGCTACTTTTATAGCCTCGCTACTGTTATAGCCTCACTACTGTTATAGCCTCACTACTGTATATAGCCTCGCTACTGTTATAGCCTCACTACTGTTATAGCCTCACTACTGTTATAGCCTCACTACTGTATATAGCCTCACTACTGTTATAGCCTCACTACTGTATATAGCCTCGCTACTGTTATAGCCTCACTACTGTTATAGCCTCACTACTGTTATAGCCTCACTACTGTTATAGCCTCACTACTGTTATAGCCTAACTACTGTATATAGCCTCACTACTGTATATAGCCTAACTACTGTTATAGCCTCACTACTATATATAGCCTAACTACTGTTATAGCCTCACTACTGTTATAGCCTAACTACTGTATATAGCCTCACTACTGTATATAGCCTCACTACTGTTATAGCCTCACTACTGTATATAGCCTCACTACTGTTATAGCCTCACTACTGTTATAGCCTCACTACTGTTATAGCCTCACTACTGTATACAGCCTCACTACTGTATATAGTCTCACTACTGTTATAGCCTCACTACTGTATATAGCCTCACTACTGTTATAGCCTCACTACTGTTATAGCCTCACTACTGTTATAGCCACGCTACTGTATATAGCCTCACTACTTTTATAGCCTCACTACTGTATATAGCCTTGCTGCTGTTATAGCCTCACTACTGTTATAGCCTCACTACTGTTATAGCCTCACTACTGTTATAGCCTCACTACTGTATATAGCCTTGATGCTGTTATAGCCTCGCTACTGTTATAGCCTCACTACTGTTATAGCCTCACTACTGTATATAGCCTCACTACTGTTATAGCCTCACTACTGTATATAGCCTCGCTACTGTTATAGCCTCACTACTGTTATTGCCTCACTACTGTTATAGCCTCACTACTGTTATAGCCTCACTACTGTTATAGCCTCACTACTGTTATAGCCTAACTACTGTATATAGCCTCACTACTGTATATAGCCTAACTACTGTTATAGCCTCACTACTATATATAGCCTAACTACTGTTATAGCCTCACTACTGTTATAGCCTAACTACTGTATATAGCCTCACTACTGTATATAGCCTCACTACTGTTATAGCCTCACTACTGTATATAGCCTCACTACTGTTATAGCCTCACTACTGTTATAGCCTCACTACTGTTATAGCCTCACTACTGTATACAGCCTCACTACTGTATATAGTCTCACTACTGTTATAGCCTCACTACTGTATATAGCCTCACTACTGTTATAGCCTCACTACTGTTATAGCCTCACTACTGTTATAGCCTCACTACTGTTATAGCCTCGCTACTGTATATAGCCTCACTACTGTTATAGCCTCACTACTGTTATAGCCTCACTACTGTATATACAGTGCCTTGCGAAAGTATTCGGCCCCCTTGAACTTTGCGACCTTTTGCCACATTTCAGGCTTCAAACATAAAGATATAAAACTGTATTTTTTTGTGAAGAATCAACAACAAGTGGGACACAATCATGAAGTGGAACGACATTTATTGGATATTTCAAACTTTTTTAACAAATCAAAAACTGAAAAATTGGGCGTGCAAAATTATTCAGCCCCTTTACTTTCAGTGCAGCAAACTCTCTCCAGAAGTTCAGTGAGGATCTCTGAATGATCCAATGTTGACCTAAATGACTAATGATGATAAATACAATCCACCTGTGTGTAATCAAGTCTCCGTATAAATGCACCTGCACTGTGATAGTCTCAGAGGTCCGTTAAAAGCGCAGAGAGCATCATGAAGAACAAGGAACACACCAGGCAGGTCCGAGATACTGTTGTGAAGAAGTTTAAAGCCGGATTTGGATACAAAAAGATTTCCCAAGCTTTAAACATCCCAAGGAGCACTGTGCAAGCGATAATATTGAAATGGAAGGAGTATCAGACCACTGCAAATCTACCAAGACCTGGCCGTCCCTCTAAACTTTCAGCTCATACAAGGAGAAGACTGATCAGAGATGCAGCCAAGAGGCCCATGATCACTCTGGATGAACTGCAGAGATATACAGCTGAGGTGGGAGACTCTGTCCATAGGACAACAATCAGTCGTATATTGCACAAATCTGGCCTTTATGGAAGAGTGGCAAGAAGAAAGCCATTTCTTAAAGATATCCATCAAAAGTGTTGTTTAAAGTTTGCCACAAGCCACCTGGGAGAAACACCAAACATGTGGAAGAAGGTGCTCTGGTCAGATGAAACCAAAATTGAACTTTTTGGCAACAATGCAAAACGTTATGTTTGGCGTAAAAGCAACACAGCTGAACACACCATCCCCACTGTCAAACATGGTGGTGGCAGCATCATGGTTTGGGCCTGCTTTTCTTCAGCAGGTACAGGGAAGATGGTTAAAATTGATGGGAAGATGGATGGAGCCAAATACAGGACCATTCTGGAAGAAAACCTGATGGAGTCTGCAAAAGACCTGAGACTGGGACGGAGATTTGTCTTCCAACAAGACAATGATCCAAAACATAAAGCAAAATCTACAATGGAATGGTTCAAAAATAAACATATCCAGGTGTTAGAATGGCCAAGTCAAAGTCCAGACCTGAATCCAATCGAGAATCTGTGGAAAGAACTGAAAACTGCTGTTCACAAATGCTCTCCATCCAACCTCACTGAGCTCGAGCTGTTTTGCAAGGAGGAATGGGAAAAAATGTCAGTCTCTCGATGTGCAAAACTGATAGAGACATACCCCAAGCGACTTACAGCTGTAATCGCAGCAAAAGGTGGCGCTACAAAGTATTAACTTAAGGGGGCTGAATAATTTTTCACGCCCAATTTTTCAGTTTTTGATTTGTTAAAAAAGTTTGAAATATCCAGTAAATGTTGTTCCACTTCATGATTGTGTCCCACTTGTTGTTGATTCTTCACAAAAAATACAGTTTTATATCTTTATGTTTGAAGCCTGAAATGTGGCAAAAGGTCGCAAAGTTCAAGGGGGCTGAATACTTTCGCAAGGCACTGTAGCCTCACTACTGTTATAGCCTCACTACTGTTATAGCCTCACTACTGTATATAGCCTCACTACTGTTATAGCCTCACTACTGTTATAGCCTCACTACTGTTATAGCCTCACTACTGTATATAGCCTCACTACTGTTATAGCCTCACTACTGTTATAGCCTCACTACTGTTATAGCCTCACTACTGTTATAGCCTCACTACTGTATATAGCCTCGCTGCTGTTATAGCCTCACTACTGTTATAGCCTCGCTACTGTATATAGCCTCGCTACTGTATATAGCCTCACTACTGTTATAGCCTCACTACTGTTATAGCCTCACTACTGTATATAGCCTCACTACTGTATATAGCCTCACTACTGTTATAGCCTCACTACTGTTATAGCCTCACTACTGTTATAGCCTCACTACTGTATATAGCCTCACTACTGTTATAGCCTCGCTACTGTATATAGCCTCGCTACTGTATATAGCCTCACTACTGTTATAGCCTCACTACCGTTATAGCCTCACTACTGTATATAGCCTCACTACTGTATATAGCCTCACTACTGTTATAGCCTCACTACTGTTATAATCTCACTACTGTTATAGCCTCACTACTGTATATAGCCTCACTACTGTTATAGCCTCACTACTGTATATAGCCTCACTACTGTTATAGCCTCACTACTGTATATAGCCTCACTACTGTTATAGCCTCACTACTGTATATAGCCTCACTATTGTATATAGCCTCACTACTGTTATAGCCTCTCTACTGTATATAGCCTCACTACTGTTATAGCCTCACTACTGTTATAGCCTAACTACTGTTATAGCCTCACTACTGTTATAGCCTCACTACTGTATATAGCCTCACTACTGTTATAGCCTCACTACTGTATATAGCCTCACTACTGTTATAGCCTCACTACTGTTATAGCCTCACTACTGTATATAGCCTCACTACTGTATATAGCCTCACTACTGTATATAGCCTCACTACTGTTATAGCCTCACTACTGTTATAGCCTCACTACTGTTATAGCCTCACTACTGTATTTTCATTGTATTTTTACTGTTGTTTTTATTTCTTTACTTATCTATTGTTCACCTAATACCTATTTTTTTACTTAAAATTTGCCCTGTTGGTTAAGGGCCTGTAGGTAAGAATTTCACTGTAATGTCTACACCTGTTGTATTTGGCGCACGTGACAAATAAACTTTGATTTGATTTGGAATAGCATCTCTGTATTGGCAGCTATTAGCATTGGTGTGCTAGCTACTAGCTATAGCTACTAGCTAGCACAACGTTGACCGTCTGGCTGGCCTTTCCAGTGGAAACGTGGTGAAATCCGGAGCAGATGTTAGCGGTGGCCCATGAATAAACTGTTGATTGGTGGACGAGGTGGGATGATGAAGGGAGAAAAGGAAGAGAGGAGGAGAAAGGAGCCTGGAGAATGAATGGAGGGAGATGGAAGTAGAATGAATGGAGGGAGAGGGAAGTAGAATGAATGGAGGGAGAGGGAAGGAGAATGAATGGAGGGAGAGGGAAGTAGAATGAATGGAGGGAGAGGGAAGTAGAATGAATGGAGGGAGAGGGAAGTAGAATGAATGAATGAATGGAGGGAGAGGGAAGTAGAATGAATGGAGGGAGAGGCAAGTAGAATGAATGGAGGGAGAGGGAAGTAGAATGAATGGAGGGAGAGGGAAGTAGAATGAATGGAGGGAGAGGGAAGTAGAATTAATGAATGGAGGGAGAGGGAAGGAGAATGAATGAATGGAGGGAGAGGGAAGCAGAATGAATGGAGGGAGAGGGAAGTAGAATGAATGGAGGGAGAGGGAAGGATAATGAATGGAGGGAGAGGGAAGTAGAATGAATGGAGGGAGAGGGAAGTAGAATGAATGGAGGGAGAGGGAAGTAGAATTAATGAATGGAGGGAGAGGGAAGGAGAATGAATGAATGGAGGGAGAGGGAAGCAGAATGAATGGAGGGTGAGGGAAGTAGAATGAATAGATGGAGAGGGAAGGAGAATGAATGGAGGGAGAGGGAAGGAGAATGAATGAATGGAGGGAGAGGGAAGTAGAATGAATGAATGAATGGAGGGAGAGGGAAGTAGAATGAATGGAGGGAGAGGCAAGTAGAATGAATGGAGGGAGAGGGAAGTAGAATGAATGGAGGGAGAGGGAAGTAGAATGAATGGAGGGAGAGGGAAGTAGAATTAATGAATGGAGGGAGAGGGAAGGAGAATGAATGAATGGAGGGAGAGGGAAGCAGAATGAATGGAGGGAGAGGGAAGTAGAATGAATGGAGGGAGAGGGAAGGATAATGAATGGAGGGAGAGGGAAGTAGAATGAATGAATGGAGGGAGAGGGAAGTAGAATGAATGGAGGGAGAGGGAAGTAGAATGAATGGAGGGAGAGGGAAGAAGAATGAATGGAGGGAGGGAGGGAGAATGAATGGAGGGAGAGGGAAGGAGAATGAATGAATGGAGGGAGAGGGAAGGAGAATGAATGGAGGGAGAGGGAAGGAGAATGAATGAATGGAGGGAGAGGGAAGTAGAATGAATGAATGGAGGGAGAGGGAAGGAGAATGAATGGAGGGTGAGGGAAGTAGAATGAATAGATGGAGAGGGAAGGAGAATTAATAAATGGAGGGAGAGGGAAGGAGAATGTATGAATGGAGAGAGAGGGAAGGAAGTGTGGAGTGAGAGGATAACCTAGGTATTTAAGCTCTTTTTCTTTCTGTCTTATTTTTCTCTCCTTTTTCTTACTCTCTATTTCCCCCTCTCTATTTCCCCCTCTCTCTTTTCCCCTCTCTTTTTTCCCCTCTCTTTCCCCCTTCTTTTCCCCTCTCTCTTCCCCCTCTCTCTTTCCCCTCTCTCTTTTCCCCTCTCTCTTTTCCCCACTCTTTTCCCCTCTCTATTTTCCCCTCTCTCTTTTCCCCTCTCTCTTTTCCCCTCTCTTTTCCCCTCTCTCTTTTCCCTCTCTATTTCCCCCTCTCTCTTTTCCCCTCTCTATTTTCCCCTCTCTCATTTCCCCTCTCTTTTCCCCTCTCTCTTTTCCCCTCTCTTTCCACCCTCTCTCTTTCCCCTCTCTATTTCCCCCTCTCTCTTTTCCCCTCTCTATTTTCCCCTCTCTCTTTTCCCCTCTCCTTTCCCCCTCTCTCTTTTCCCCTCTCTCTTTCCCCCTCTCTCTTTTCCCCTCTCTCTTTTCCCCTCTCTATTTTCCCCTCTCTCTTTTCCCCTCTCTTTCCACCCTCTCTCTTTCCCCTCTCTATTTCCCCCTCTCTCGTTTCCCCTCTCTATTTTCCCCTCTCTCTTTTCCCCTCTCTTTTCCCCTCTCTCTTTCCCCTATCTATTTCCCCCTCTCTCTTTTCCCCTCTCTCTTTTCCCCTCTCTATTTCCCCCTCTCTCTTTCCCCCTCTCTCTTTTCCCCTCTCTTTCCACCCTCTCTCTTTCCCCTCTCTATTTCCCCCTCTCTCTTTTCCCCTCTCTAATTTTCCCTCTCTCTTTCCCCTCTCTATTTTCCCCTCTCTCTTTTCCCCTCTCTTTCCACCCTCTCTATTTCCCCCTCTCTATTTCCCCCTCTCTATTTCCCCCTCTCTCTTTCCCCTCTCTCTTTCCCCTCTCTCTTTTCCCCTCTCTTTCCACCCTCTCTCTTTCCCCTCTCTCTTTTCCCCTCTCTCTTCCCCCTCTCTATTTTCCCCTCTCTTTCCACCCTCTCTATTTCCCCCTCTCTCTTTCCCCTCTCTATTTCCCCTCTCTCTTTTCCCCTCTCTCTTTCCACCTTCTCTCTTTCCACCCTCTCTCTTTCCCCTCTCTATTTACCCCTCTCTCGTTTCCCTCTCTATTTCCCCCTCTCTCTTTTCCCCTCTCTTTCCACCCTCTTTCTTTTCCCCTCTCTTTTCCCCTCTCTATTTTCCCCTCTCTCTTTTCCCCTCTCATTCCTCCCTCTCTCTTTCCCCTCTCTATTTCCCCCCTCTCATTTCCCCTCTCTCTTTCCCCCTCTCTCTTTTCCCTCTTTATTTCCCCTCTCTTTCCCCTCTCTCTTCCCCCTCTCTCTTTTCCCCTCTCTTTCCACCCTCTCTCGTTCCCCTCTCTCTTTTCCCCTCTCCTTTCCCCCTCTCTCTTTCCCCCTCTCTCTTTTCCCCTCTCTCTTTCCCCCTCTCTCTTTTCCCCTCTCTTCCCCATCTCTCGTTTCCCCTCTCTATTTTCCCCTCTCTCTTTTCCCCTCTCTATTTCCCCCTCTCTCTTTCCCCTCTCTCTTTTCCCCTCTCTATTTTCCCCTCTCTCTTTCCCCCTCTCTCTTTTCCCCTCTCTTTCCACCCTCTCTCTTTCCACCCTCTCTCTTTCCCCCTCTCTCTTTCCCCCTCTCTCTTTTCCCCCTCTCTCTTTCCCCCTCTCTCTTTTCCCCTCTCTCTTTCCCCCTCTCTCTTTTCCCCTCTCTCTTTCCCCCTCTCTCTTTTCCCCTCTCTTTCCACCCTCTCTCTTTCCACCCTCTCTCTTTCCCCCTCTCTCTTTCCCCCTCTCTCTTTTCCCCTCTCTCTTTCCCCCTCTCTCTTTTCCCCTCTCTCTTTCCCCCTCTCTCTTTTCCCCTCTCTCTTTCCCCCTCTCTATTTTCCCCTCTCTCTTTTCCCCTCTCCTTTCCCCCTCTCTCTTTCCCCCTCTCTCTTTTCCCCTCTCTCTTTCCCCCTCTCTCTTTTCCCCTCTCTTCCCCATCTCTCGTTTCCCCTCTCTATTTTCCCCTCTCTCTTTTCCCCTCTCTATTTCCCCCTCTCTCTTTCCCCTCTCTATTTCCCCCTCTCTCTTTTCCCCTCTTTCTTTTCCCCTCTCTATTTTCCCCTCTCTCTTTCCCCCTCTCTCTTTTCCCCTCTCTTTCCACCCTCTCTCTTTCCACCCTCTCTCTTTCCCCCTCTCTCTTTCCCCCTCTCTCTTTCCCCCTCTCTCTTTCCCCCTCTCTCTTTTCCCCTCTCTCTTTCCCCCTCTCTCTTTTCCCCTCTCTCTTTCCCCCTCTCTCTTTTCCCCTCTCTTCCCCCTCTCTCGTTTCCCCTCTCTATTTTCCCCTCTCTCTTTTCCCCTCTCTATTCCCCCCTCTCTCTTTCCCCTCTCTATTTCCCCCTCTCTCTTTTCCCCTCTCTATTTTCCCCTCTCTCTTTCCCCCTCTCTATTTTCCCCTCTCTTTCCACCCTCTCTCTTTCCACCCTCTCTCTTTCCCCCTCTCTCTTTCCCCCTCTCTCTTTTCCCCTCTCTATTTCCCCCTCTCTCTTTTCCCCTCTCTATTTTCCCCTCTCTCTTTTCCCCTCTCTTTCCTCCCTCTCTCTTTCCCCTCTCTATTTCCCCTCTCTCTTTCCCCCTCTCTCTTTTCCCTCTTTATTTCCCCTCTCTCTTTTCCCCTCTCTCATTTCCCCTCTCTCATTTCCCCTCTCCCTTTCTCTCTCTTACACACTTTTTTATGCACAATAAGGAGTGATAGCTTCTAGTGCTTCTTGTACCCTTTCCTCTTGTAGCCCAACTCTCTTTCCATGTATAATTTTCCCCTCTTCTCATCCCCCTCTCCTCCCTCTCTCCTCCTCACCCTACATATCCTAATCCTGAGCTCTATTTTTACTCTCTCATCTCTGCCCTCTCTTTGTCCTCTTCTTCGCTCTCACTTTTTCCATCTCTTTTTCTCTTCTCCTCTGGTGGGTCTTTCAGTTCTCAGGAGGTGTGCACACACACACACACACACACACACACACACACAATCCGTGGCAGGATGCTACATACAGACACACACTCACAGATGGACGGACGCAGGTATGCACACACACACACAAACACACACAAATACACCTTTAGGCAAGGTGCTGCAGGGCCAGCCCTTGTCAGTTCATATGAGTTCTGTGTCCTCCATTAGCTTGCTAGTAGCATTGACCTCACAGGACAGACGTCAGAACACACACACGCACACAATCCATCCACACAGACACACACACACACAATCTCTTGCTTGTGTAACCCGAAATCTCTGTCTCTTCCAGCTTTGCACGAGTTCCCTACAGATCTGTTTACCCACAAGGAGAGGACAGAAGGAGCTGTGGCCCTGCACGTCCTGTGTGTGAGTTCAGTCTTCTTCACTTTGATCTTACACTGTCTCTGTCTGTCTGTCTGTCACTCTGTCTGTCACTCTGTCTGTCTGTCTGTCACTCTGTCTGTCTGTCTGTCACTCTGTCTGTCACT
This sequence comes from Oncorhynchus mykiss, assembly GCF_013265735.2. Lineage (NCBI taxonomy): Eukaryota > Metazoa > Chordata > Actinopteri > Salmoniformes > Salmonidae > Oncorhynchus > Oncorhynchus mykiss. Next base: position 23,979,858 of record NC_048581.1, on the reverse strand, counting down.
CTGTCTGTCTGTCACTCTGTCTGTCTGTCTGTCTGTCTGTCAACCTGTCAACCTGTCAACCTGTAGGTGTCCCCGGGGTGGCAGGTGGCCTGGCGGTTAAGAGTGTTGGGCTAGTAACCGAAAGGTTGCTGGTTCAAATCCCCGAACCGTCAAGGTGTAAAAATCTGCCTTTCCACTAGGTATCCCCGTTTCCACTAGGTATCCCCTTTTCCACTAGGTATCCCCTTTCCCACTAGGTATCCCCGTTTCTACTAGGTATCCCCGTTTCCACTAGGTATCCCTGTTTCCACTAGGTATCCCCTTTCCCACTAGGTATCCCCATTTCTACTAGGTATCCCCGTTTCCACTAGGTATCCCTGTTTCCACTAGGTATCCCCTTTCCCACTAGGTATCCCCATTTCTACTAGGTATCCCCGTTTCCACTAGGTATGCCCTTTCCCATGTCTCTGTGTGTGTGTCTTTAATCAACCTTTCACATTCTCAACACCTCAGTAAACTATTTTAAGTTCCCGTTAAAAAAGAAATCACACACTCAACACAGTGGAAACTAACAACTTCTCAGTCAGTCCCCTGTATTTCTCGGCTGGCTGGGTGTTTGTGCATAGTGCGAACCATGGGATAATTGTTAGCGGGCCGCCGTCCAAGGCTAAACAAATGGCCCCCGAGTCCAAACTATCCCGCTTGGAGGAACAGAACAGAACAGAACACAGCATCTGGTACCGAATGAGGCCTGCCAACTATGTGTGTGTGTGTGTGTGTGTGTGTGTGTGTGTGTGTGTGTGTGTGTGTGTGCATGCTCCCCACTCTAGCTGGGGTCCTGTCAGCACAGCCGGCATTTTATTTATTGCCGGTTGGAAATACACACCCAATTACAACCAGATTTAGGTGTAGACTCTGAGCAGCGTGAGAGAGACGAGAACTTCCATTTAATATAGTGGACTAGTTCTGGATGGAGGCCGGTGCTAGTTGAGTAGGTAGAGTTGGGGAACGTGTATGTTTGTAATTGTGTATGGGATGTGTGTGTGTGTGGTGGGACGATGAAGCGGAAGGCTGGGCATTTCTGTAGGCTGGGTTTTAAAGGTAGGGTGAGCAGGCAGGATGTGTGGAGGTGTGTTGGGCAGAGGGCTAAACTGAGGTGTAGACTTCAGAGGTAGCAGGGATGTGGAGGTGGCGGCGATAGAGGGCTAAACTGAGGTGTAGACTACAGAGGGAGCAGGGATGTGGAGGTGGCGAAGATAGAGGGCATAGGCGATACAGAGGGTGGGTAGATGTAGGGAAGGAGAGGAACAAGTATGAGGGGAATAGATCACATGTACCATTTCTGTTTGTTTGATGGGCCTCCACATTGGTTCAACGTTATTTCATTTAAATGACGTGGAAACAACGTTGATTCAGCTCGTGGCATACAGTTACCTGTAAGGTCCCTCAGTCGAACAGTGAATTTTAGACACAGATTCAACCCCAAAGATCAGGGACTTTATCCAATGCCTCATAAAGAGGGGCACCTGTTGGTAGATGGGTAAAAAAAATAAAAGTAAGCAGACATTGAATATCCCTTTGCGCATGGTGACGTTATTAATGACACTTTGGATGCTGTATCAATACACCCAGTCACTACAAAGATACAGACGTCCTTCCTAACACAGCCGCTGGAGAGGAAGGAAACCGCTCAGGGATTTCACCATGAGGCCCATGGTGACTTTAAAACAGTTGGTATGCTTGTCATCTGGGAGTTTTTTTAGGATAAACAAATAGAGCTAAGTATAGGCACAATCCTAGAAGAAAACCTGGTTCAGTCTGTTTTCCAACAGTCACTGGGAGACAAATTCACCTTTCAGCAGGACAATAACCTAAAACACAAGGCCAAATACACACTGGAGCTGCTTGCCAATGTGACAAAACTGGAACTAGTGGCTTAGTTACAGACTTAAATCGTCTTGAAAATCTATGACAAGACTTGAAAATGGCTGTCTAGCAATGATCAACAACCACCTTGACAAAGCTTGAAGAATATTTCAAAGAATAATGTAAAAAAATATATTGTACAATCCAGGTGTGGGAAGCTCTTAGAGACTTACCCAGAAAGACTCACAGCTGTAATGGCTGCCAACGGTGATTCTAACATGTATTGATTGATTCAGGGGTGTGAATACTTATGTAAATGAGATATTTCTGTATTTCATTTTCAATACATTTGCAAAATTTCAACAACAAAAAAATTAACTGTGTAGATGGGTGAAAATTCAAATGTTTTGCTGTAGCACAACAAAATGTGTAATACGTCAGTGGGTATGAATACTTTCTGAAGGCACTGTATCTCTCTCCCTCCAAAACCGCTATGCCTTGATGACCCCATTCACTCATGTAAGCATGAGAGGATTAGTCCGCTGTCAAAACATCATGTCATTTCTTGGAATTCCCTTGTTCCCTCCAAAAAACTCAACCAATCAAAAACTCTTACTCAACCAACCGGCAACAGCAACAGGCTGCTGTGTCTAAAAACAGAGACAACACAGAGACGATGCTGTGTCTAAAAACAGAGACAACACAGAGACGATGCTGTGTCTAAAAACAGAAACAACACAGAGACGATGCTGTGTCTAAAAAAACACCCACCCACTCACATATACACACACACACACACACACACACACACACACACACACACACACACACACACACACACACACAAAAACACACCCTGCCCAGTCATAACGGGACTTCATAGCTGGATAGAGAGAGAGACGGCTGCTATACTGCCACAGTATTCCAACTCTGTTAACTGCCATCTGTTGTTGTCTCTAACCTCTCAGCCCCATGTGATTCCACACCCAGATTCAAATCTCTAACAGGGATTGTACTTTACCTCGGACCCCTGATTCACCAAATTCATGAATCCATCCCACCCCTCCTACCTAGTCAGGCCCATTGATGGAGACAGAGGCTAATGGCACTATGACGTAGGGTTTAAGGGTTTACTTTACCTGTGTTTCTATACAACCACGGTGCGGTGTCTATGATCTCTTCCTCTCTCTGCCTGTCTGTTTCTCCCTCTCTCTCTGCCTGTCTGTTTCTCCCTCTCTCTCTGCCTGTCTGTTTCTCCCTCTCTCTCTGCCTGTCTGTTTCTCCCTCTCTCTCTGCCTGTCTGTTTCTCCCTCTCTCTCTGCCTGTCTGTTTCTCCCTCTCTCTCTGCCTGTCTGTTTCTCCCTCTCTCTCTGCCTGTCTGTTTCTCCCTCTCTCTCTGCCTGTCTGTTTCTCCCTCTCTCTCTGCCTGTCTGTTTCTCCCTCTCTCTCTGCCTGTCTGTTTCTCCCTCTCACTCTGCCTGTCTGTTTCTCCTTCTCTCTCTGCCTGTCTGTTTCTCCCTCTCGCTCTGCCTGTCTGTTTCTCCTTCTCTCTCTGCCTGTCTGTTTCTCCCTCTCTCTCTGCCTGTCTGTTTCTCCCTCTCTCTCTGCCTGTCTGTTTCTCCCTCTCTCTCTGCCTGTCTGTTTCTCTTCCTCTCTCTGCCTGTCTGTTTCTCCCTCTCTCTCTGCCTGTCTGTTTCTCCCTCTCTCTCTCTCTCTCTCTCTCTCTCTCTCTCTCTCTCTCTCTCTCTGTCTCTCTCTTTTTCTTTCTCTGTCCCTCCCGCGCTCTCTGTCTCCCTCTGTCTCCCTCTGTCTCCCTCTGTCTCTGTGTGGATGTGTGGGTAAACTAATTCTGTCTGTCGTTTTGTTTTGAAGGATATTAGTGTACCAGTGATTTTTGTATTATAGTAAACCCGATTTGGATATTATGATTTGGTGGGATTTGCAGTTAGGTTGTTGGCTAGCCATCAGCATGTATAAAGCCATGTTTAGTCCAATATCACTGACACATCATCTACAGTGTGTTCTTATGAAATTCAGATGGTGGTTTCCATCCATGTGTATCTAACATATTTAGTCAAGTCTGTTCAGGAGAGTATACTGTTTACAGAATGTTACGCAATATTACCGAATGTTCAGATAGAAATGCAGTGAGAATAGATACAAAAGTCAAGAAGAATAGGAAATTATTACTCAATGAACACCCCCCCCCCCCCCCCCCCCCCTGTTATCTTTCCTCTCTGTGTCTATTTCCTTTCAGGCCATGTATATGTTCATTGCCCTGGCCTTGGTTTGTGACGATTACTTTGTCCCTTCGCTGGAGAAGATATGTGAGGTATGTATGGACAAAGACAGTCTGCATCCCAAAAGGAAGCATATTCCATATGTAGTTTACTAACCTATGGGCCCTGGTCAAAGGTAGTGCACTATATAGGGAATAGGGTGCCATTTGGGATGCAGGAAAAACAAGATGTGGATAAGATGTGCTTATGTTGCTGTTTGTCCTTCTGTGTGTTAGGGTCACAGTTCAGTTCAGGGTCAAGGGTTAGTCTGTGGTATTCTTCTTAATGACATATTGGATCCTGTGCCACTTCCATCTTATTACAGTGTTACACTGATATACTGTGAAGCTTCTGTTGACAAGTCTCAACTTCTGCTTTTGTCTATATATTACCTCTCTCGCTCTCTCTTTCTCTCTCCCGCTCTCTCTTTCTCTCGCTCTTTCTCTCGCTCTCTCGCTTTCTCTCTCGTTCTCTTTCCCTCTCTCTCCCTCTCTCTCCCTCTCATTCTCTTTCTATTTCTCTTTTCTTCTCTCTCCCTCATTCTCTTTCTATCTCTCTTTCTCTCTTTTTCTTCTCTCTCTCTCTCCCTCTCGTTCTCTCTCTCGTTTCTTCTCTCTCTCCCTCTCATTCTCTTTCTCTCTCTCTCTCTCTTTTCTTCTCTCTCTCTCCCTCTCATTCTCTTTCTCTCTCTCGTTTCTTCTCTCTCTCTCTCTCCCTCTCTCCCTCTCATTCTCTGTCTCTCTCTCTCTCTTCTTCTCTCTCTAGCGTCTTCATCTCAGCGAGGATGTAGCAGGGGCAACCTTTATGGCCGCTGGAAGCTCCGCCCCTGAACTCTTCACCTCTGTCATAGGTAACACAAAACACACACACACATGCAATACACATAGTTACTCACTAGCATGGACACGCACACACACACACACACACACACACACACACACACACACACACACACACACACACACACACACACACACACACGACCCAGTAGAAGAGGAACCTACACAGGGATTAACAACACATTACATGTTAATCCAATTAATAGAGTTGAAATGAACATTGATGAGAAGCTGATGAGAAGCAATGACTGACGTCAGTATTTTAGATTGGCGCTTTTGATAACACTGTGGATTAGAAGCAGACTGTTGTGTTCCCTGTAAACAGAGACGGTTTTTAGAACAAGACTCTGTAGTTTAGTTTAACCCTTTGACGTGGCTGAGCTGTTTATATGTGTTGTGACAGCCGGGGGCAGTTGTTTGATCCCACTGTCAATGTATCACATCCAGTCATCCAGGGCCACTATACACACACACACGCAGAGGACACACACACACACAAACACACCCACAGCGCCGCTAAGACTAGCGACGTCAGATTCTGCCGGAGCAGACTGCATGTTACACAAGGACAAAGTGCCGTGTCATACCGTGTGTACATGTGTGTCCCTCTCCGCAGGTGTCTTCATCACTAAAGGAGATGTGGGTGTGGGGACCATTGTGGGGTCAGCAGTCTTCAACATCCTCTGCATCATCGGAGTGTGTGGAATCTTTGCTGGCCAGGTATGATGTCATAGTGCTAGGTCATTTTAGAAAAAGGTATATCTCAATACAGCGCAGTACATACACATACACATATCTACAGAATACAGATGTATAGACACACATTCAAATCGAATACAACAGGTGTCGACTTTACAGTGAAATGCTCACTTACGAGACCTTAACCAACAATGCAGTTTTAAGAAAATACCTAAACAAATATAAATGTAAAAAGGTAAGAGATAAGAAGTCTCTTGGACATAATGTAGGTACACACAGTGTCCATATCTATTGTCCATATCTGTTGTCCAAGAATATCCACGAATATTACAGTGTATTGCTGTAAAGTCATCTTAATACTGCCAGGAAACAGTGTATTGCTGTAAAGTCATCTTAATACTGCCAGGAATACAGTGTATTACTGTAAAGTAATCTTAATACTCCTCACTATTGTTGATCTAGTAGAGATCAGTTTGTTCCATCTTGCTAGCTCGTACGGTCTATTCTGGCTATACAGCAAAAACAGATCTGGGACCAGACTTTGGCTACGTGTTTCTCATAGGAAGACACGATGTGCTTTACAGTTTGGATAGCCTGATCCCAGATCTGTTGGTGCTGTCTAGCTTGACATGACTGTAGCAGTTTTCTCTACAGCACAAACAGATCTGGGACCAGGCTAGGGCTTGACTGTGTTTCTCTAAGGAAGATATGTGTTTCACTGTAGTAGTGTGTGTGGGTTGATTTGCATACTAAATATGGGCTCTATAACGCATTAGTCACTGTGTGGTAGGCTGTCTGTGCTGCATATCATTATGTAAAATCAATGAATACACCGACACCTTTTTGGAGGAGGTGAGCACTGCCTGCTTGTCCTTTCTACGCAGTGGGATCTATTCAGGTCAACTCAAGAGCTCTTCGTGTATCTCGGTGTGCTTGTGAGGGAGCTGGAGCTGTAATCGTTATTGTTGGGCCAAACCGCCGGCAATATAAAGTGCTATCATGAGGGTATGCTTGACTGCAGTTCATCAGTGTGATAATGCTGTGTCTTTTGTTTGCGTCCTGTTTGTCTTCTCTCCATCTGTCTCTAGGCTGTGAAGCTCTCCCATTGGACACTACTCAGAGACTCCGCCTACTACACGCTCTCTATCGCAGCCCTCATTGCAGTAAGTGGCCAAACACTCACATGTGCGCACACACACACACGGTTACACACACAAGCAGCGTGCCAACACCTGAGTTCTCCCTGCGTTACAAAGAGCGAGAGAGAGAGAGAGAGAAAGAGACAGAGAGAGGAGGAAGAAGAAAGAGCGAGAGAGAGGTAGACATACAAACGGGTAAAGACAAGAGAGATAGAAAGACAGAGAGGCAGATAGAGACAGAACATCAGTTGGACCAGTCTTTCTGATAGAGAGAGTATAGCTCGAGACAGAACATCAGCTGGACCAGTCTGTCTGATAGAGAGTTCAGCTCGAGACAGAACATCAGCTGGACCAGTCTGTCTGATAGAGAGAGTTCAGCTCGAGACAGAACATCAGCTGGACCAGTCTGTCTGATAGAGAGAGTTCAGCTCGAGACAGAACATCAGCTGGACCAGTCTGTCTGAGAACCCTGCTCTGATGTGCAGACAGACTCATCACGCATCACTCCCCCCAATTAACACAACACTGGGTCTGACTGACGTAGATACACGACAACTGCACTGAACTGAATTATAATGCAGGTTGACGTTTATTGTCATGAATTTTTCCCTGGAGGCAGAACTGAGCGATGTCCGCTAGGGACAGATGGACATTTACCGGGGGGGGGGGGGGTTGGTCCAAAATCAGGGAGGGTTGTCAAACTTTTTTATTTTGACTTTTGGGAGGGTAGTGTTTTTTTCCCCCTGGTTTACATTCCCTCTTCTGCTCGCATTTTCCCTATAAACAATGGCTTGACTTACTTTTTGACATTAACCTAATAAAGTTTTGGTGTGGCTATTATTAAGCTTTAGCTACTGCAGGCCTATGATATGAAGGCAGTGCGCCACGCCACTACAACTGACTTGCGCTGAGGAAGTCTGTTTCAGGCCTACCAGAGTTACTCCTATAATCTAACGCTTATCTTTATACAAAATAGTCGGATCTAAAAATGTACGAATTAGCTCCCTTCTGTACGCCTATGTCTGAATAGCAGACGCAGTAGCCATCTGACATGAAGAAATGCATGTCGCTGTCATAGCATGCTACGGCATCTCTCAGGGTCTAAGCCTAAGCTTCTCTTCCTTTATATAGAGTATATATATTTATTTATTACGCTATTTATATCATACAGTGGACACCTAAGTCTAAAGGCCTATGCATGCAATGCCCTGATACATTTTGAGCTCAAATCTCTGACCGCGAGGTGGACAATTATTATTTTAGGAATTATCCTAAAAGCCAATAAATAAATAGGCTCTAAAGTGTTGCGTAGGCTGCACATGGAAACACGAGGAATAGTGTGTTTTTGTTGTCATTTGTTATTGCTGTTTTTAAGGGCACGTAAATGTGCCTCATTTGGCCATCAGATCCTCCAGGTCGGATCGGAAAATCTTCTCTGTCATGTTGTCCGGGCGCCAAATTCTCCTAATGGAAACTGAAATGGCGCATTGTTTCTATAAATATTTTAGAATATTTGCATGAAAATCTGTCACCAATTGGATGGAAACCTAGGTACAGACACCCAGGGATCTGGACAGGGAGAATACATGTTACAGTAGGCCAGTAAGGCAGGCTATGGCTGTACAGATGCTCCCTAGTCCAGTGTCACTTTGATGATGCCTGCACATCATGGTTCACCAGCAGCCCCAAACATCTAAAGAATAAGCTAGCAGCCAAACAAGCTTGTAAGAATTGTACTTAAACTCCCCCATCATACTAATCTGAAGGTTGATCATTTTTCATTTTTCAATCTGAAGGTTGATCATCTATTTCATTGTATATGTATTTATGTCATATTAGGGACCATAATGGAAACAAGTCCCCGGTTTATTGTGCAATCCCACTCACTTTAAAAAAGATTTGTGCATATACAGTTGAAGTCGGAAGTTCACATACACTTGCGTTGGAGTCATTAAAACTTGTTTTTCAAAGTTGTGGCAAAATGTCAAGGTATTGGTGTGGCCATCCCAAAGCCCTGACCTCAATCCTATAGATAATTTGTGGGCAGAACTGAAAAAGCGTGTGTACAAACCTGACTCAGTTACACCAGCTTTGTCAGGAGGAATGGATCAAAATTCACCCGAACGTATTGTGGGAAGCTTGTGGAAGGCTACTTTTTACATTCATCTCTAGGAGACAGAACGCGTCTCCTTCCTGAGCGGAATGACAGCTGTGTGGTCCCATGGTGTTTATACTTGTGTACTATTGTTTGTTCAGATGAACGTGGTACCTTCAGGCGTTTGGAAATTGCTCCCAAGGATGAACCAGACTTGTGGAGGTCTACAATTATTTTTCTGAGGTCTTGGCTGATTTCTTTTGAAATTTCCCATCATGTCAAGCAAAGAGGCACTAAGTTTGAAGATAGGCCTTGAAATACATTAAAAGGTACACCTGAAATTGACTCAAATTATGTCAATTAGCCTATCAGAAGCTTCTAAAGCCATGACATCACTTTCTGGAATTTTCTAAGCTGTTTAAAGGCAACTTAGTGTATGTAAACTTCTGACCCACTGGAATTGTGATACAGTGAATTCTACGTGAAATAATCTGTCTGTAAACAATTGTTGGAAAAATGACTTGTGTCATGTACAAAACTATAGTTTGTTAACAAGAAAGTTGTGGAGTGGTTGAAAAAAGACCTAAGTGTATGTAAACTTCCGACTTCAACTGTATTTATTTAATTATAAATATGGCATAAAAATGTTGAAAATCTGATTTCCCTTTAGCTGATCATTGTCTGCAGCTATCTCTGATCGTGGTGTAATGAATCAAGCAGGGAGAGTGAGCTCGTCTATGGTGGTCGGCGAACCCTCAACCTTCTGGCTCGTAGACCTGCGTGGCATTGATTGTGCCACAAAAGCTTAAGTGGCAAAGTCGATATCCAGGTTTATAAACACACGGTCACTACAGTTATTGTTATCTTTGGTTGTACACATTATTTTGAGTTAATTATTTGAGAGGGGAGGGTGTTCAATTTATTTTACAGTACAATGAGAGGGTCTTAATTTAAGGTTAGGGATTAGGGTTAGCAATGTGGTTAGGGTTAGGTTTAAAATCAGATTTTATGACTTTGTGACTGTGCCAGTTAGTGACCACTCTGCAGAGCTGCCTCCAGGGCAAGATTCATGACAATAAATGTCAACCTGGAAAGATAACATGCCTTTGACTCTACAGTCTGGATAATAGTAGTATGAAATGCCAATGACTCACGGGATAATCTTCAGTTCTGGGTATATGTTAGCCTTTTAGCATGAAGCATGATGACACAGCACATACATCCACACGAGTCATTGCAGAAAGAGAAATACTGTATTTTTCCACTTGACATTGGCTAAGTGAGACTGTAATGAATAAGATGTCGAGTAACAGGTCTATTTGTCCTGGTTCTGTCATGGAGGAAAGTTCTGGAGTTGGCATTACCCTCTGGTGGTCAAGATAGACATAGCATTGCTTTAATAATCAGTACTGGAAATGATTGTGTTATTACCTCTCCCTTTTCCTAAATATGATCAATCCCTCTCTTTCTCCTCACAGTTTATCTACGACGGGGAGGTTACGTGGTATGTAAAAATGTCTCTTGATATTCAGTTGGTTGATAATCAGTTGATAGGTGTATTTTGAATAGATTCTCCTGTGCTCGTGTCAACTGTATGTGTGATGCGTGCTGGGGGTGGATTCATTCTATTCTGTATTGTATTCAAGGTGGGAGTCTCTAGTCCTGAACGTAATGTACCTCTTCTACATTCTAATCATGAAGTGAGTATGAGCATCATCTGGCGGTCACATCATCACACACCACGAACACACACACTTCCCATCTGGACCAAGAGCTATTCAGTCATTTAAGATACTGTACATTCAGAGGCGAGTGTATTACACTGTTTACTCACAGGACAGTCTGCATACTTCTGTAAACTCTTGGATACTTTCTACTCAATTCATGGTCTCTTTTCTGAATGTTCATCACTTGTGTGTGTAGGTTTAACGGCAGAGCCAGGCGCTACTTTGACCGACGGAAGAAGAGCTCCGTGAGTCTGGCCAACGGTCTGACGGGCAGCACTGACCTGGAGGACAACGTCACCTGTGACGCCACCGCCGTCCTGCTCAAGAAAGGTACCTACCCTGTTGGCACACAGATATGACATCACGTTATCAGGCTTCTATGGGGCGACACTTTATTTGGATAGTACATCTACAGACTATCACTAACTGTTCAACTAACTATCTACTAACCTTAACCCTTTACCCTAACTCTTATTCTAAACCTAACCATCACCTTAACCCTTTACCCTAACTCTTATTCTAAACCTAACCATCACCTTAACCCTGTACCCTAACTCTTATTCTAAACCTAACCATAACCTTAACCCTTTACCCTAACTCTTATTCTAAACCTAACCATCACCTTAACCCTGTACCCTAACTCTTATTCTAAACCTAACCATCACCTTAACCCTGTACCCTAACTCTTATTATAAACCTAACCATAACCTTAACCCTTTACCCTAACTCTTATTATAAACCTAACCATCACCTTAACCCTGTACCCTAACTCTTATTCTAAACCTAACCATCACCTTAACCCTTTACCCTAACTCTTATTCTAAACCTAACCATCACCTTAACCCTTTACCCTAACTCTTATTCTAAACCTAACCATCACCTTAACCCTTTACCCTAACTCTTATTCTAAACCTAACCATCACCTTAACCCTTTACCCTAACTCTTATTCTAAACCTAACCATCACCTTAACCCTTTACCCTAACTCTTATTCTAAACCTAACCATCACCTTAACCCTTTACCCTAACTCTTATTCTAAACCTAACCATCACCTTAACCCTTTACCCTAACTCTTATAACTCTTATTCTAAACCTAAACCTAACCATCACCTTAACCCTTTACCCTAACTCTTATTCTAAACCTAACCATCACCTTAACCCTTTACCCTAACTCTCATTCTAAACCTAACCATCACCTTAACCCTTTACCCTAACTCTTATTATAAACCTAACCATCACCTTAACCCTTTACCCTAACTCTTATTCTAAACCTAACCATCACCTTAACCCTTTACCCTAACTCTTATTCTAAACCTAACCATAACCTTAACCCTTTACCCTAACTCTTATTCTAAACCTAACCATCACCTTAACCCTGTACCCTAACTCTTATTATAAACCTAACCATCACCTTAACCCTTTACCCTAACTCTTATTCTAAACCTAACCATAACCTTAACCCTTTACCCTAACTCTTATTCTAAACCTAACCATCACCTTAGCCCTTTACCCTAACTCTTATTCTAAACCTAACCATCACCTTAACCCTTTACCCTAACTCTCATTCTAAACCTAACCATCACCTTAACCCTTTACCCTAACTCTTATTATAAACCTAACCATCACCTTAACCCTTTACCCTAACTCTTATTCTAAACCTAACCATCACCTTAACCCTTTACCCTAACTCTTATTCTAAACCTAACCATAACCTTAACCCTTTACCCTAACTCTTATTCTAAACCTAACCATCACCTTAACCCTTTACCCTAACTCTTATTCTAAACCTAACCATCACCTTAACCCTTTACCCTAACTCTTATTATAAACCTAACCATCACCTTAACCCTGTACCCTAACTCTTATTATAAACCTAACCATCACCTTAACCCTTTACCCTAACTCTTATTCTAAACCTAACCATAACCTTAACCCTTTACCCTAACTCTTATTCTAAACCTAACCATCACCTTAGCCCTTTACCCTAACTCTTATTCTAAACCTAACCATAACCTTAACCCTTTACCCTAACTCTTATTCTAAACCTAACCATAACCTTAACCCTTTACCCTAACTCTTATTCTAAACCTAACCATCACCTTAACCCTTTACCCTAACTCTTATTCTAAACCTAACCATCACCTTAACCCTTTACCCTAACTCTTATTCTAAACCTAACCATAACCTTAGCCCTTTACCCTAACTCTTATTCTAAACCTAACCATCACCTTAACCCTTTACCCTAACTCTTATTCTAAACCTAACCATCACCTTAACCCTTTACCCTAACTCTTATTCTAAACCTAACCATCACCTTAACCCTTTACCCTAACTCTTATTCTAAACCTAACCATCACCTTAACCCTTTACCCTAACTCTTATTCTAAACCTAACCATCACCTTAGCAAGCAGTTGCTTATCAACAGATAGTTTGTTGATGGTATGAGTATCTGAACTATCCAAATAAACTGTGACCTTCTGTGGTGCAATACAGAGAAATACAGTTTTCCTTGAAATGATTTTGGTAGTTGTGGTGGTTCCACTGAAAAAGGAACTATTGTAGTATCTCAGTTTCAGTTGCTTCAGGGTTTTGGCCAGGCCCTTTATATACTTCCCCATAGTCAGATGAATTCATGGATACCATTTTTCTGTCTCTGCGTCCAGGTTGAAGGAAGTTGCTAACTAGTGCTAGCGCAATTGCTAACTAGTGTTTGCTCATTGCGCTAACGCTAGGTAGCATTGGCTCGTGAAATTACCTCCAACTTCCTTCATACTGGACACAGTTCATCTGACTCCGGGGAAGTCGATAAAGGGCTTCATCTCCAAAATCCTGAAGAATCCCTTTCAGGCACTCAGTGGAAGGTACACACGTGTCTGTATGAGTTTCTTGTGTCACCAGTCTGTTAGTGATAACAGTAGCCATTTTGTGTCTGTCCCCATAGCTAACTTCCAGTGTAAGCCCAGTGTGCTGATGGTGGATGAGCTACTGTCAGCCTATCCCCACCAGCTGTCCTTCTCTGAGGCTGGCATGAGGATCATGATCACCAGTCACTTCTCCCCCAGGACACGATTAGCCATGGCTTCACGCATGGTCATCAATGAGGTAAGAGTATGGTAATATATATATATATATACACACACACACACACACACACACACACACACACACACAAACACACACACTATATCTCTCTCTCATTGACCCAGTATTGTGTGTGTGTTTGCAGAGACAGAGGGTGATCAACACCAGTGAGACCAGGGTCAACCAACACATCACCAACGGAGACTCAGACTCTGCAGCCGCCAGGGCTCCGGAGAGGCGTAGTCTGGAGAACGGCAGGACGGGCGGGGCCGAGACAGGGCTGAACGGGAGATGCGTAGGTCAGGGGGTCCTGGAGTCGGGGAATGAGACGGAAAACGAGAACGAGGATAATGAGAATAATGAGAATGACGGAGGAGAAGAGGAAGAGGACGAGAACGAAGGACCTCTGGTCCCTCACAGACCACCAGGTGTGTGAACATGTTATATGTCTATATTCTTTATTCTATGTTTTACATATTTCAATTCACTGACGCTCATTTTCTCTCTTCCAATCCCCTTCTCTTTCTGTCTCTCTCTCTGTTTCTGTCTCGTTCTCTCTCTCTCCCAATTCAATTATATGAATATTTTTTTAAATTCTCTCTCTCTCTCTCTCTCTCTCTCTCTGTCTCTCTCTCTCCTTCTCTCTCTCTGTCCCTCTCCCTCCCTCCCTCCCTCCCTCTCCTCCAGCGGGTGTGTGTAACAAGATGAAGTGGCTGCTGTGCTGGCCTCTGTGCCTGCTCCTCTTCTTCACCATCCCGAACTGTGCCAAGCCACGCTGGGAGAGATGGTTCATGGTCTCCTTCGTCACCTCCACCATGTGGATAGCTGGCTTCTCATACATTATGGTCTGGATGGTGAGTTCTTATTTAACCTTTATTTACTAAATGTCATATTAGCCTTGGCTCCAGCTGTCCTCTCAAACGGGAATACAGTGTTGAGGTCTGGTAATTGTCTTGCAGAAAAATGCTATGTGTGACGTTTCCATTCTAGCCTTGGTTACAATTCTAATGGTACGACTGCCATGTTGTCATTGACTTTAGGTGACTGTGATTGGGTACACGCTTGGCATCCCTGATGTCATCATGGGCATCACGTTCCTGGCGGCGGGGACTAGTGTTCCAGACTGCATGGCCAGCCTCATCGTGGCACGCCAAGGTACTGTAGGGAGAGAGACACACAGAGACCACTCCATCAGAACCAACTCCACAACACTTGTCTTTTTATGAGGTTACACAGAGCTGTTGAGCTGCGGTACTGCACACACAAAGTACGGTGTTATAATACAATGTATTACGATAGATTTTTCTCTTCTGTCTAGGTCTGGGAGACATGGCCATCTCTAACTCCATTGGCAGCAATGTGTTTGATATTCTGGTGGGCCTTGGCCTGCCCTGGCTTTTACAGACCCTCTGCATTGACTATGGATCAACTGTGAGGATTCCTGCTATTACCCATATTATTATTATTTTTTGACTATTTCCCAACATTGTAGACAGGCTTAGAGCTGATCATGTGTTTCTGGGTCCTCTTCAGATCTCTCTGAACAGTAGAGGATTGATCTTCTCTGTTGCGCTGCTCTTGGCCTCAGTGTTCCTCACAGTGAGTACAGGCTGTTCTCAGATCAGCCTAAACCCAATACTAGCTTCAACTTTATTTTAAAACAACTGTCTATAAACTAGTGTGTTGTGCTAATGTTTTCACCTGTGACCTACCTAGAATACCTCCAACAACCTATCACTCTCTATGGTCACACACAGAAATGTAGAGTACTATGTTAACTCCAAATCAAATCTAATCTCTCCTTTCCCTCCTCTTCTCTTCCTCTGTCCTCAGGTGCTGGGCGTCCACTTAAACAAATGGACTCTGGACCGTCGACTGGGTCTGACCTGTCTCCTCATGTACGCAGTCTTCGTCTGTTTCTCCGTCCTTATCGAGTTCAACGTCTTCATCTTCGTCAACCTGCCCATGTGCCGCGAGATCCTCTGATCCTTGTACTCTTCCTCATCCTCTTCCTCCTGCTTTCGCTCCTGGAGGATGTCTTTGCCACAGGTCTTTGCTCCCTGTCTGCTCGCCCCACCCTCGAGTGGATTTTTATCTTGAAATAATGGTTGTTTAATTTATCTTTGGTGCAATACAAGCGAATGATGAACGGAGACTTTGTGTTCGTCCGGTTTTGGCCGGAGAAGAGAAGACGTAAGAGAAAGTCCCGTTGGAAAATGATGAGGTCAAAGGTCAACCGAACAGGAAGTAGTAGTGACTGCTTCCTGTTAGCTTTCTGTTGCCAGGTAAACTGAAGACATTGGTTTGGATAAACTAAACTGTATTATCATCGGCGTCGATGTATAAGCTGCTAACTGACTGAGAGAAAATGATTGGCTAACGGCAAATGATAGCCAATAGGATTGTGTTATTTTCTTACTCTTTGTACATGTTTGGATTGAAATATTATACATATTGTTTAAGGTGTTTTAAGTTAAGATGGATGTGCGACAGGATTCCATGTGTGCTGGCTGTAAATATTTGAAGAGAATATTGACATGGAGAAGTTTATTGACTGCTCCGGTTATTCGACCGTTCGGTGAAGCGGCAAGAATCAAAGAAGAAGAGGAGGAGGATATTTTTGTTCAAGCTGAGTGCACTGTAGGGACTTGACCAAACAGTGATGCTCTCATGCCAGCCATTTCTTCTCGCAAAGTGTAAGACAGCATGACATGCTAATCGCCAGTCTATTCCTGTAGCTTTGTGCTGTCAGGGAGAGTTCATATTAATCTATTC
Source organism: Oncorhynchus mykiss (assembly GCF_013265735.2). Classification (NCBI taxonomy): domain Eukaryota; kingdom Metazoa; phylum Chordata; class Actinopteri; order Salmoniformes; family Salmonidae; genus Oncorhynchus; species Oncorhynchus mykiss. The sequence goes on along the minus strand of NC_048581.1, from coordinate 23,963,378 downwards.
TATTTGCAGTAAGAAATATTTATGTACAGTACAGTTTTTTGTTGTTGTTATTTTCTCTCCAAATATATATATCCAAATATATGTGGGATATAGAGTACCAGTCAAAAGTTTCCACACAGCTGCTCGTTCCAGGGTTTTTCTTAATTTTGACTGTTTTTCCATTGTAGAATAAAAGTGAAGACTATGACAAAGCACATATGGAATCATGTAGTAACCAAAAAAAGTGTTAAACAAATCAAAATATATTTTATATTTGAGACACTTCAAATAGCTACCCTTTGCCTAAATGACAGCTTTGCACAGTCTTGGCATTCTCTCAACCAGCTTCATGAAGTAGTCAACTGGAATGCATTACAATTAGCAGGTGTGCCTTGTTAAAAGTTAATTTGTGGAAGTTCTTTCCTTCCTAATGTGTTTGAGCCAATCAATTGTGTTGTGACAAGGTAGTAGTGGTATACAGAAGATAGCCTTATTTGGTAAAAGACCAAGTCCATATTATGGCAAGAACAGCTCAAATAAGCAAAGAGAAGCAACAGTCCATCATGACTTTAAGACATAAAGGTCAGTCAATCCGGAAAATTTCAAGAACTTTGAAAGTTTCTTCAAGTGCAGTCGCAAAAACTGTCAAGTGCTATGATGAAACTGGCTCTCATGAGGACCACCACAGGAAAGGAAGACCCAGAGTTTCCTCTGCTGCAGAGGATAAGTTCATTAGAGTTACCATCCTCAGAAAATGCAGCCCAAATAAATGCTTCACAGAGTTCAAATAACAGACACGTCTCAACATAAACTGTTCAGAGAAGACTGTATGAATCAGGCCTTCATGGTCAAATTGCTGCAAAGAAACAACTACTTAAGGACACCAATAAGAACAAGAGACTTGCTTGGGCCAACAATCACAAGCAATGGACATCAGACTGGTGGAAATCTGTCCTTTGGTCTGATGAGTCCAAATATGAGATTTTTGGTTCCAACTGCCGTGTCTTTGTGAGAAACAGAATAGGTGAACGGATGATGTCTGCATGTGTGGCTCCCACCGTGAAGCATGGAGGAGGAGGTGAAGGGGTGCTTTGCTGGTGACACTGTCTGTGATTAATTAAGAATTCAAGGCACACTTAACCAGCATTGCTACCACAACATTCTGCAGCGATACGCCAGCCCATCTGGTTTACGCTTGGTGGGACTATAATTTGTTTTTCAACAGGACAATGACCGAAAACCCACCTTCAGGCTGTGTAAGGGCTATTTGACCAAGAAGGAGTGTGATGGAGTGCTGCATCAGATGACCTGGACTCCACAATCACCCGACCTCAATCCAATTGAAATGGTTTGGGATGAGTTGGACCGCAGAGTGAAGGAAAAGCAGCCAACAAGTGCTCAGCATATGTGGGAACTCCTTCAAGACTGTTGGAAAAGCATTCCTCAAGAAGCTGGTTGAGAGAATGCCAAGCGTGTGCAAAGCTGTCATCAAGGCAAAGGGTGGCTACTTTGAAGAATCTAAAATATATTTTGATTTGTTTATCACTTTTTTGGTTGCCACATGATTCCATGTGTGTTATCTGATACTTTTGATATCTTCACTATTATTCTACAGTGTAGAAAATAGTGAAAATCAAGAAACACCCTTGATCGAGTAGGTCGTGTCCAAACTTTTGACTGGTACTGTATATTTTTCCTAATTTATCCCAAAATGATTGTAAATAAGGGATATCCCTGAATCCAGCACCGTCACTTTATTGAACAGAGATACGTTATATAATATGTTTCTGTTGTACAGCATCTAGTTGTATGTAACTGTAACTACTGCACTTTAGGACCCTTTTAGGCTATAGAATCTTGTACAATAGCAGAATACCTTCTACGCAATAGTAGAATATGTTCTACCCAGTTTGAGTACAACAAGGAAAATACGTATTTTTTTAGAATAGAAGGTGATGTAAGACAGTACACTGTCGAGCTAAAGCTGGATTGAAGTGTGTGTGTGTATGTGTGTTTGTGTTGTCTGTGTGTGTGTCTGCACCACGCATGCGTGCAAGTATGTTTTTGTGTGTGTTTGTGGGCGGGGGTGGGTGGGGGTGGGGGAGGAATATGGACATCTTGTTAATGAGCAGACATAATCATGATTGATTTATTTATGGGTTCATTTATTCACAGATCATGTCTGCTCTATCGGTATCAGAAAATCGTGTGGATCCAGTTGTAAATGGAATGCTTTATGTTCTTCTTTCTATGTTATTGAGATTCTGTGTACCAATTATATAATCAAAATCCTGGAAAACTGACTATGTTGTTTATATTTAAGAATATAGAACTTTATCATTTACAAGTTTTGTATAGTTCTTATTTCAAATATAGTATATATTGCAGCATTTGAATATTGTAAAAATGAACAGTTTGGCAGATGCAGGACATGGCCCATTAACTAGACTGGTTTAGCCACCAGAGGGCATTCAAGTTAAGTTTCATTTGGGAGTCATTGAATTAGATTTGATATCTCTTAGGAATAACGGTGTCAACTTCTACAGTTTCTAGCAAGCAAACCTTTCGCACTGGCACAACACATGTATTCTCAAATCAGTGCTTCTTAAACTCTTGTCATATCCCAGGCCCTGTGTTCACAGAGTCTCAGAGTAGAAGTGCTCATCTAGGATCAGGTCCCAGCTGTCCAAATAATCCTACTCATTATGAGCTAACAGACCCACCTGATCCTAGATCAGCACCCATACTCTGAAACATTTTGTGAGTACAGGTTCAGGTATTCAGTTAAGGCCTCAAACCAACAACAATTGTGGATGTGTTGATTGATGTATTTGAGCCAAAACAGTAACATATATTGTCAACAACAGTATTGTCACTTTGTATCAGTGCTTTGTATCCACAGCATGTATTCAAACCAAAAGTGGAGATGTGATAACGCGGACTATGGCTTACTTTAATGAGGATTGCCATGGTTACCAGGTTAAAGGACCAGTCCGCTATCTTTTTGATGCTTTGTAGCCACATGAATGGTCCTCAGACTCAGTGTGTTGTGTAAGTATTTGTACATTTTCAATTAGGGGCAGTAAAACAATACGATTATTGATTTTGCCACATAGAAAACTGTTTGGGCACTTTTACGTGAATGGAAGAGGAATTTTCTGTTAGTCTGCATGTCTCTTCATAATAAGTCTGGATTATTTCCGTGTGTACATTTGAATTAAGGTATTTCGTGATCAAAAGGCTCTGTTTTGATTCTGTTGTTATACTGTTCATATCAAAAGGGAATATAGGCTATTATAAACCATGTTTAAATAACTTATGACGAGCATATTTATTTTACAAAAAAATACAGTATTTAGAATGTAGGCCTACTTCCCTAATTGGTTTCAACAAGAACCAATGTAATTTTACAGTCATGTCTTTGGAATTGTTTGTAAATCCTCATTTTCTTTCCTGAGGGCCTCTGGTTAATTTAGCCTCTCGTAGTACTCTGTGTTTAGGAGGGATTCGGTCATATTTTGCTCCCAGGGGCCTTCTTGCAATAAACAGATTTACATACAGTATAATAGTTTCTACATTGTTATTATTGTGATTATGCATTTGTTATTTAAGCTTTATTTATCCAGGAAAGACCCATTGAGGTCAGAAGACCTCTTTTACACCTGACAATTGTCCATTGGGAAATCAGCAGGATGAGAATACCAAAGGAAGGAATTCACGTGGACAAAGGTTGAATAAGGTTTATGGACATAGGGTAGCTGAGTTATAAATTGTAGTGATTGTCGTCCAACATCCCCATCAGCGCATGAAGACGTTCCAGAACTGGTCATGTGATCTAGAGGTTAGCACTCGCTCGAGTCTTGCACTCGCGCTGCAGTGTTTTTACCGGGAGAGGGTTGAGCCTGAGCGATGTGAACTGAACTGGAGTTCAGTGCAATGGAGACGTTTTGGCAAGAATGAAACTTCAAAAGAATGAACCTATACAATACGATGCAAAACTATATGAAACAAAAGTAAAACTCTATGAGTTCGCGTTGCACCACGCATAGACCACTTGGAATTGTGTGGTTTCTGCCACAAGGAGACTGGACTTTGTGTTTAGGTAAGCACTTTACGCCGTCTTTATCCATAAGTGTTTACAAACATTGGTTGCTTACTAATGCAGTTTTAACAATATTGTCGTTATGGCCAATTGAGGTATGAACTGTAAACGTATGATTACTTATTCTTTTGATATTGTCATAAATACAGATTTTAGGTTACTTAAAAATATATAGTTTATCGGCGACTTGATCTTTCTGGTTGAATAAATGCTAACAAAATAATGCACGTTAAAGGGGCAATCAGCTGTTGCTACATCCAATTTTGGACTTCAATTACTGATATGTACCCATTGATACTTGAAGAATATACCTTGTAAATGCCTCATGAGCTGTCATACCACATCAGAACCCCAAATATACGCTTGTTTTACTCCAATGTTTGTAAACAAAGTGCAAGTAAACAAAACTATACAGCCTAAAAACATGGTTAAAACATGAACATGAATGGTCAGTCCTTGCATCCTAAGTCTATACATTTGAGAGTGATTACATTTCTCCAGCCCCATCCTTCAGCTTTTTACCAAAACAGGGGCATGGAATCCTTTGTTATTATTTCAACTTCTGATTGCCGCTTTAAATAGTGTTAAAATGGGTGTAACTCATAGCTGACAAAGCAATGTCCATATAGGCATAACCTTTCCACTCAGTGATATGAAAGTCTGGATGTGAGTTTCTATGAGGGGCCTGTATGTAGTATCACGTCAGACTTACTTGGAAAGTCCAAAGTGAAGGATAATTCAGATTAATTCATTTGTTCACATCAAGCAGTAACACATCTCTTAGTCTAATGCTTTTCCAGTCTAAGAGTAATAACACTTGCACCAATTTCTCCAGGCACAGATAAGAATTCCTCCTGTCCAATGTGCTGTATTTGACTTGGTCTTATCTATAGACTTAACTCCACTTCTGAGTACAGTACACTTAGCCAACTTTAGTCATTCGGGGGTATGCTACTTGTTTGGCCAAGAGATTTGGAACAAGTTCAAAAGAAGCAGGGATATGTCTGGAACAGACATCGAAAAGGGGATTTCAGACCATTTATTAGCCTGCTACGGTCATGTTCAGAGGTGTAGCTACTCTGACCGCGTTTGACCTGACCTGGTTCAGTTTGATGTGTTCAGATAAGCAGTACTTGCCCTTATACAAACATATCATCATACATCACTCATATATCACATATATCACATCTTATCCTCAAGGAAAGGCTTGGAGGCAGTGTGCTCTCTCTCTCTCTCTCTCTCTCCCCCCCCCCCCCCCCCCTTGCTACTCTTTGAAGCGATAGAGGGCTTTCTTCCCATAGCTGTCCATTCAACTTTCCATCTTCCCATCCAAGAAGAGCGCATGGAAAACATTGGAGGACACATTGGCACAGACCTGTCTAGACCTGAACATAGAGAAAGCATACCACAATCAACCTCATCTCCTGCAACCCCATTGGCCAGAAATTGTTACCAGATGTTTGTCAATATTCATTTTTGGATCTTTTTCCTGGTTAAAGTTCAAGGGTTGAGAGATTTTGGCGGCCGGTGGGTAGTTACACTGTTACGAGGATATGAATCAGCAGATAGGATTTTTTTAAATAAATGGACCACAGGTTTTTTACCATGGCTTGATTATGTTACTATGGTAGTAGTCCCTTGTTTCCCATAGCCAGGCCCAGACCATGTCCTCACTGTAAGTTAAGCCAGATACTGTCTGTATCTCGCTCCAGGTTTTTCTTTTTCCTTTGGATGGGAGCATGGAAGGTTATTTTAGTAGCCAGGAGTCTTTGTTTTCTACTGTATAAACTACCTTGAGACTGAGACTTAAGTCTGTTGGTCCAACAGGTGTTTGTTGTTTTCTGCACCAGAACCTTGATGTGTGACAGAGTAGTTACACATGTAGGTATACAGTCTGAAAGCTGCATGTCTAGGATGTATACAGGCTCTTAAAAGCCTATGCATACCTGCTACGTAAACCTCTAGCGCCCTGACCCAAACAGGGTCAGTAGTGTACTAAGGGCCCTCAAATATGATGAGCCGCTGGGCGTGGGCCCCTTACGAAATCAATTATATTTTTGCGAGCCGCCAATGAAGTTCCTGAAAGCCACATGCAGCTCTCAAGCTTCCCAGTGACTATCACTGGTGCATAGTAAGACAGGCAGGTGTAAAGGCTATTCGCATATTGATGGAAAAAATATAGGAAATACAGGATAGGAAAGAAAGAAAGATTGATCAAATTTGAACCCAACATGTTCTGTAGGTATAATAAAACCAATATTAATAAAAAATAAATGGGTAACAATAAAAATCAATCTATATTTTCGACTGGTCGATTGTTTGGTCGATAGCCTGTTGGTCGACCAAGATTTTTTTAGTCGAGCAGTTGGCAAATATATACAAAAAACATGTATGGTACACAAGACACCTGTCTGATTCATACCTGTCTGTGTGGACTAAATTATTGTGGAGGCCTGTCTGTGTGGACTAATCCATTGTGGAGGCCTGTCTGTGTGGACTAATCCATTGTGGAGGCCTGTCTGTGTGGACTAATCCATTGTGGAGGCCGTGGTGGTGGCACACCAGTATCACCAGTAGTACATTTACAATTAATTACCATAATATCTCATCTACAATGTGTTGGGTTACGGTCATTTCTGTTAATGCATTCAATATATCATTATTACTCTCTTACCGTTGTCATTGTTGGAGTGGACACTCTGTTTGCAGAGCACACAACCTAGTCTACACTTGTGAGAATTTTTGGGGGGGTTATAATTTCATTCCATTTACAAGTTGTCAATTTATTAATTGTCTTTTGTTTGGAACACTCTTGTCAGTATTGAGTAAGGACGTGCACCTGATTACGCATATAGAAGTAGGCCTAGGCTACCTGGCCTGCGCTCAAAATTAGGCTTATAAATGTGCCCATTTGGGGATCTGATAGTATTTCTAATTGTCTTAACTCACAACTCTCGGTCGACCAACAGCCTATCAACCAAACAATCAACCAGTCGACTAAATGGGCTCAGCCATAATATACAGTATATAAGGGCTATATAAACTCTGCGCCTCAAACAGCAAGTAAACCAAGTCTGTTTTTACATCCATCCAATAATTATTTTATTCTGGGACTGCCCTACTATATACAGTGCCTTGCGAAAGTATTCGGCCCCCTTGAACTTTGCGACCTTTTGCCACATTTCAGGCTTCAAACATAAAGATATAAAACTGTATTTTTTTGTGAAGAATCAACAACAAGTGGGACACAATCATGAAGTGGAACGACATTTATTGGATATTTCAAACTTTTTTAACAAATCAAAAACTGAAAAATTGGGCGTGCAAAATTATTCAGCCCCCTTAAGTTAATACTTTGTAGCGCCACCTTTTGCTGCGATTACAGCTGTAAGTCGCTTGGGGTATGTCTCTATCAGTTTTGCACATCGAGAGACTGAAATTTTTTCCCATTCCTCCTTGCAAAACAGCTCGAGCTCAGTGAGGTTGGATGGAGAGCATTTGTGAACAGCAGTTTTCAGTTCTTTCCACAGATTCTCGATTGGATTCAGGTCTGGACTTTGACTTGGCCATTCTAACACCTGGATATGTTTATTTTTGAACCATTCCATTGTAGATTTTGCTTTATGTTTTGGATCATTGTCTTGTTGGAAGACAAATCTCCGTCCCAGTCTCAGGTCTTTTGCAGACTCCCTCAGGTTTTCTTCCAGAATGGTCCTGTATTTGGCTCCATCCATCTTCCCATCAATTTTAACCATCTTCCCTGTCCCTGCTGAAGAAAAGCAGGCCCAAACCATGATGCTGCCACCACCATGTTTGACAGTGGGGATGGTGTGTTCAGCTGTGTTGCTTTTACGCCAAACATAACATTTTGCATTGTTGCCAAAAAGTTACATTTTGGTTTCATCTGACCAGAGCACCTTCTTCCACATGTTTGGTGTGTCTCCCAGGTGGCTTGTGGCATACTTTAAACAACACTTTTTATGGATATCTTTAAGAAATGGCTTTCTTCTTGCCACTCTTCCATAAAGGCCAGATTTGTGCAATATACGACTGATTGTTGTCCTATGGACAGAGTCTCCCACCTCAGCTGTAGATCTCTGCAGTTCATCCAGAGTGATCATGGGCCTCTTGGCTGCCTCTCTGATCAGTCTTCTCCTTGTATGAGCTGAAAGTTTAGAGGGACGGCCAGGTCTTGGTAGATTTGCAGTGGTCTGATACTCCTTCCATTTCAATATTATCGCTTGCACAGTGCTCCTTGGGATGTTTAAAACTTGGGAAATCGTTTTGTATCCAAATCTGGCTTTAAACTTCTTCACAACAGTATCTCTGACCTGCCTGGTGTGTTCCTTGTTCTTCATGATGCTCTCTGCGCTTTTAACGGACCTCTGAGACTATCACAGTGCAGGTGCATTTATACGGAGACTTGATTACACACAGGTGGATTGTATTTATCATCATTAGTCATTTAGGTCAACATTGGATCATTCAGAGATCCTCACTGAACTTCTGGAGAGAGTTTGCTGCACTGAAAGTAAAGGGGCTGAATAATTTTGCACGCCCAATTTTTCAGTTTTTGATTTGTTAAAAAAGTTTGAAATATCCAATAAATGTCGTTCCACTTCATGATTGTGTCCCACTTATTGTTGATTCTTCACAAAAAAATACAGTTTTATATATTTATGTTTGAAGCCTGAAATGTGGCAAAAGGTCGCAAAGTTCAAGGGGGCCGAATACTTTCGCAAGGCACTGTATATATATATATATATATATATATATATCCCTGGACCTCAGTTTGAGAACCCCTGAACTAGAGCTTTGGCTAAGTCAGATGTTGCAAATGCTGTCTAGACACATTTCTCTGCCTTCTGAGGTGACACTGGAATATCCATGGTTTTGTAGTGGGTGATGTCATCAGGAAGCAGGCACTCAAGTTACAGCCGTGAGGATTGCGCCCTGTTGTTCCCCAAAGACATATCCCACTGAACGCTTTCACAGGATCAGACTGTACCGGTGGCTTTACTCCTGCACGGCATAGAAACACACACACACACACACACACACACACACACACACACACACACACACACACACACACACACACACACACACACACACACACACACTTTCTGTCTAGGTTCAAACATCTTCAATATCACAGGTTTTCGTTGTATGGCTTGAGGAAATGATTCTGTAACTGTATATTTAAGATGTACTACCCTGCCAGTTTTAAATTCATATTAACTCTCACTGTAGCCTACATAACTTTTTACCTTTTATTTTATTTAACGTTTATTTAACCAGGCAAGTCAATTAAGAACACATTCTTGTTTACAATGACGGCCTGGCAAGAGGAAAAATAAACCTGAGATCACACCTTCTCCCATGTCAAACCCTGCACGTGCAGCTAAAAGAACAGGTCATTCTTAACACACGGTTTCTGAGAACCTGTCTCAGCGGCATGCAAATCTGCCCTTGTTTCAGAGAAAAACAGACGCTGTCTCTCTGCGTCTCGCTATCACCCTCAGTCCCTTTCCTCACTGACGCTGGGCTGCGGGTTTTGGCAGAGAGCTAGACACACACCGAGGCCTCAATATTCAGCTACACAGTGAGCATAAGTACAATGGCACGTAAGCAAATTAATAACAACATCATCAATGGTGGGGGTTAGAAGACCCCCAAAATCAACTTTAACCCTACAGATGAGTTTTTGAATAATCTTTCCTTCATTTTCAAGCTGAACTAATGTCATTGGAATTCAGAATATGCCAGACAGAGAGAGTATTGGAGCGCTCAGCAGACCCTGAACTACTCTCCCTACATACTACGATATATTATGGCCTACTTTGGTTTCCTTTCAACACCACAGAGTGCTAGTGCGTTCAGTTTGAGGCCTAGTGGAAGGGTTTGTGTGGAGTCGCCATAACTAACCAACATCCCTCTTGGTTTCTTGGCCTTGCTCCCTCCTTTTGTCTTTATCCATCTCTCTTTCCTCTCCCTCCCCCCATCTCTCTTTCCTCTCCCTCCCCCCATCTCTCTTTCCTCTCCCTCCCCCCATCTCTCTTTCCTCTCCCTCCCCCCATCTCTCTTTCCTCTCCCTCCCCCCATCTCTCTTTCCTCTCCCTCCCCCCATCTCTCTTTCCTCTCCCTCCCCCCATCTCTCTTTCCTCTCCCTCCCCCATCTCTCTTTCTCTGCCCCATCCTTCCTGGTCTCCTAATATCTGCTTCCCAGTGGCTAAGACATCTGAAGAGAGAGAGACATTACACATACTTATTTTAAGTGGAGAACTACATCCTCGGTCTTCACCCTTATTTCTGGTTCTCATTTAGTTGGGAGTGGCCCAGTGCTTTGAGTCATGTGACTCAATTCAGAATGTGCTAAAACAACTCCCAACTTTTCCACTTGGTGTTGACCATAGAGGAGAAATCACAGAGTGGAAAGTAAGTTTTGATAGGGCGGTGGTGGTGGTGCCTGGTGCTTGCTGTAACAACCCATTTAAGTTGAGGTGGCTGTGTTTATTTTGAGCTTGTATTCTCTCCATGTGTTTCTCTAAAGACCTCTGTTAATGCTGGCCATTGGAATTACAGCGTTTATCCTTCTAGTCACTGTAAACAGCTACTACTATAACAAGCAACATGCCTACTTGGTGGGCTATGTACTGCTTGGCAATGTTTATTATGGTGCTTCTATGATACCAATGTGCTAGGGCGTAATATGATACTAGGGCGTAAGGACGCAAAGGAAACAAAACATGAAGCAGAGTACATTTCCTGAGGAAAACCGTCCTCATGCTGGAACCAAACAGCTTTATGTTGTCACCCAGAGTCATATTTGTTTCTTTTCCAGGCTATAGCACACATTTCCTTTTTTTGCAAAAGGAAAATCTGGTATCGTCGTACGGCGATACTGGTATCATGACAACACTAGTTCATGGCTCTTTATAAGCTCCTATGCTCAGTCACTACATAATCCCTCTGAGAGTAATATGGGTCTACAAAGCATCTCAGAGAAGGAACGCTGATCTAGGATCTGTCCATATAATCTAGGATCCGTCCTCATAATGTGATTCATTATGATCTAAAGGAAAAAAGGGATCTTAGCTAGCGAACGTCTCCGCTGTCGTCGCGTAACTCAACGCGTGTTTCGGCGGTCGTCTAAACCCACCGCGCGTGTCTCCTTCGAGCAGAAAGTTGGCCGGCACAACAGAGTGACGACGTCTGGCGCTTAACGACACGTGTTTGTTTCCTTGGAAGACTGAAGTGTTTTTATTTAATGCAATTACTCAACTTCTTTTAAATAGTGCCAGGTTCTTCTTCCGTCCCCTATCAGGCCAAAGTCATTGTTCTTCTAGGTAGATTGTCAGGGTCGTTTATGGAACCTCCTCAAGTATCTCTTTCTTTTCGTCTTTGTCTCTCCTTTTGTTGTTCTCTCTCCATTACAAAGCAACGGACTGCTCTGTGGCCACAGTATCTGTTGTTTAGCTTCAGTGTCTGTGTTTCATCTTTCCCTTCCTCCCCAACGTACGGTTGGTGTTTTAGGTGGTTCGTGCTTGTTTCTATCAGGCGAAGTCTTCATAGTTCGTAAGGTGTGAACTTTCAAGCCATGTAGGGCCTTAAGCTTTCTCTTGGGACTACAGTTAGTTATGTTACATAACCAACAGAGGGGACAGAGGGGGCATCAACTAGTAACCTGTGACTCTAGTGTGAACCTCATTCCGCTCTGTTGCCTCCAGGTCTCTCACCCTATCCAGGATTACTCCTGGGTCATGTTCAGTAGGGAGAACATGTTGTGAAATTGGGAGGTACAACCTGAATTTTTCCAATCAGAACACATATTTTAGTTTTCCGTTGCAAAACATTTTTCTACGGTGTAGCCTGATGAACACTACCTCTGATGTTGCTTCTCTCTCTGGATCTGCCCTGTTCCGCCTCTCTTTGTTGATATTTCTCTCTCTTGCTCTCACAGCAACAAGAGGCCGTTGCACTTCAGTGCTTTATCATCTGGGCGGACAGAGGGGAGACAGAGGGGGAATTTATTGTCTGTGACTAAGGCCTTGAAGGTTCTTGGTCAATCAGCTATCTGAGTGGCAGAGGATGAATCAAAATAGGAAGAGAAGAAGGGGAAAGGTTATCTTCACTGTATGTCTCAGACAGCTCTGACATTTCCCAGATCTCCCTTTAATTGCACGCTAATGTTTCAGCACCAAACATATGGGTCACTTAGCCTGATCCCAGGTCTGTTTGAGCTGTCTTGTCGACCTATGGACATTGTAACACTAAATAGTCTGTACAGATCTGGGACCAGGCTATGGGCCACTTGGTTCATGTGGTCCTGCAACAACTCCTCCTGAACCAGACACTGACCCACATACAGAACAGAAAAGCTATCATGCCATACACAGACAGGATGGTCCGGATAGTTCTTCATGTCAGTCTCTGCTATGAGATCAGCTCTGATTAAACTACTGTAACAGTACCTCTGCTGCTGAGGAATCCTCTTCAAGCTGCAGAGAAGCATGCCTTATGTAGATAAACTCACTCTTATAATATGTTGATCTCTGTCTCTCTCCCCTCTCTCTCAAACACACATACACACTGTCACACACACACTCCCTCCACTCTGTTGCCTATGGTCTGAGCAATAACAGGACCCCACCCCCCACATGGGAACTATTTTCTGTCAGTGTTCCAGGGTTGCTGTCTGTGTGTTTATCCAGCTGCCTGCTACTCCTCTTTATCTGTTATTACAGCAGGACCACTGCACAAGTGGTGTCATTTCACACAGGATTTCACTCAGGCAGTACGATGGGCTACTTGGTAAGGACACAAGCAGTTTTAAGCAGTAGTGTGTGTGTGTGTGGGTGTGCGTGCGTGTGTGCGTTATAAAGTTGAGGCGAAGTTGAGGCTTCAAAAGGACCCCCTAATCTCAAGTGTCTTGAGAGTGACAACAGATTGAGTCTAGACCTTAACTGAAGGGTTGTCCAAATGTGTTGTGTGAGGACTATTGTTTTTGTCTGTTTCTGTTGAGTTACTTTCTGCTTGGTATTGCTGCTATGTGCTGCTTGCTGTTGTTACGCACCCAATATGACACACTTTGTGCATTAGGCTGCCTGGGTTGGCTCTCTAATAAAAAACAAGTTGTTTCCCCATAGTGTAGGAGCTGGCAGATGTTGGCAGACGTTGTGTCATGCCAATCCTTTGTGATAATGTAAACCATGGCCTGCCACACACACACACACACACACACACACACGCACACACACACACACACACACACACACACACACACACACACACACACACACAGAGAGAGATAACATGTCAAAATAATGACTGATTAGGCTACTAGCTAGTCTTTAAACCTCTATGAAAATTACAGTTTTGTTTGAGGAACAGGGTATGTAGAATGGAGTGCTTCTCTAGTTGTTCACTTCTACATTCTCAAACCTCAATTAATGAAAGGTTACTTACACAGATGCGCACCCACAAACACACACAAACAGCCACAGACACACACACACAGATAGAGAGAGAGAGATTGGTCCTGTCTGTGGAACAGTGTGTCTCTGTGTTGCTGGATTGCAGTGCCAGGGGCCTGTCTGTGTTCCTGTGTGGAGAAACTCACTCAGATGGGTCTTTGTTAGTCTGCAGCTGAGGCACACCCACACTCTCACACACACACACACACACACACACTCACACACGCACACTCACAGACACGGCCAATAACAAAATTTCTCTGATTTGTGTGAATATCCTCTCTCTTTGATGACTATGATTATAAGCATGCATCACTTTGAAATGCTCCCTCTGAACTAGATGTCAACATTCTTGCCGTTGGATACAGCAGAGGCAATAGTCTCATCGTTTCCATCACCTGGATTCTCTCTGTTATTACTGTGCTCCAGAAAGTATCTCTGTTATTAACACGTCTGATGCGGTGAGGTTTTCTCTTCCAGAGCTGGGTGTTGCCAGGGACCTCACCATGAGATATTATCACGATACTTAGATGCCGATAAGATATGTATTGCGATTCTATATGTATCGCGATGTATCACGGTTCTACATGCATTGTGGTTCGATATTGCGATCCGTTGGTCCAAACATATTGCTCACTACACTATATGTCTGCTATAGAGGGACAAGAGAGAGACGTGATAAAAACGAGTTCTGATTAGTCATGGAAATAAACGTGCTGAAAACATGTTGGCTCGCCTTTAAAAAAAAATATATTGTGGCCAAGCTACAGGAGGAGAAATACATGTGGTGCCGGTACAGCCGACTAGTGCTAGCTAATGTTAACTACCTTTTTTTAGAGAATCGGTTCTTGGAGTCATAGAATCGATATAATATAGTCAAAATAATATTGTGATAATCTACTGTAGTGATTTTTCCCCCAACCCCATGGTCTTGTTTGTCTACACTCTCGTCTAGTCTCGACCAAGCTGAGCCAGTGGAGTGAACATAATGACATTTCCACAGTTCATTCTGCCTGAGCTGAACTGCCACTGTACTCCGCACGGCTCCGGGGCTGTCTTCCTGTTAATCCCAATACCCAGCATGCACTGTGTGTCTCATGTTATGGTTTGTGACAGAGAGTGTTCACCCCAGATAGTTAGATTCCATGCATTTTCATGAGAGGCATGCGTACATAGTAGCCTACAGACAGCAGTGCTATTGAGTTATTCGACTATAGGAACACACATCAGAGGATATGAGAGTTGCTATAGGAACTAGAATATTCATAAAAATCAGACTGTTCCTAGAACAGGGAAAGGGGATATGTGGTGCAGTCATTTGTCAGAGACACAGTCAGAACAGTAAGGACTGCTGTCCAGGAAATGTCCTCTTCAGCAGGTAAAGGTTTTGTTTCCTCTTCTGCTAGTCGACGGCTCTCAAATCAAACCAGACTTCCCCTTTTTTAAAGACAGGCTATATTTTTATTGTACATTTATTAAACCATGTCGTCCCATTGAGGTCAGAAGACTTTGTTCCCAATACCTTTTCTGCTGACAAGACACCAGGTGGAACTTACGGTTACAACGTTTTCTCAGTTGGGTTTTACAACACACCATGGTTGGATTTATAGAGTAGTTTCCTGAGAAACTCCCTTGACAATGACCTGGCAGGGTGAAGGAACATGTGTTCCTCCGTTATCACTGTGTTCCCCAGCCTAAATAAAACAGCCATGCAGAACTGAAGATAACCCCATGTCTCTGTGAGCCAGTCAGGAAACAGCAGGCCTGTACAACGACAGGCTTCCAGCCACAGACAGGCGGACCAGCTGGGGATAGGGATGGACTGAAAACGTCTTTCACTTCAGGTCCACGGTTAGGTTTCTTTACAGTCTTTCATAATGGTAACAATAATCTCTGTATTTTAGTATGGGAGGCTCATTTGAGAACAAATAGAAGACATGGTTTCTGTTTGGAATGGGAGAATGCTGTGAAATGTTGAACGATGATGACACACTTAAAAGCCTCCATTACCCTGCACACAACACCGTGCAGAACTGATGAATAAGTTCCCAATTAAATCTGCTGAACTCCAGCTGAGAATGTCTTAGCACAGAGACTCCTGCCAGTACTGCGCTATCTGACAGGAAACTAGGCCGTTCCATTCCTCTCCTCTGTTTCTTTTATTCTCTTTTCTGGGGATCACTTCCTTCCTGTTGGAGATGAAAGTGAATAGAACATCTCACTGAACTGCTGCCAGAGAGAGAGGAGAGAGAAGAGAGAGGAGAGAGGGCAGGGGTCCTGCTAAAGGCTTCAGCGTAGAATGGAGAGAGATCGGGGGAGAGAAGAGAGAGAGGGGTGCACAACTGTCCCCTTTCATCTACAGCCTCCAATAACACCCCTCCACTATGCATACACATTTTGTGCGTACACAAACACACTTTCATTCTCCAAAATAAACAAACACGCGCACACACACACACACACACACACACACACACACACACACACACACACACACACACACACACAGAAGAGTAATGTCTTGCAGCCCTAGGTGTGAGCATGCCTTGGGATAACGCAGGTTGACATTTATTGGGAAGAATTTTATCCTGGAGGCAGAACTGGGTTATTTCCACTAGATGGGACAGCTGCAATGTCAAAATTGGCTGTATTGTAAAAATTCCAAAAATTGCTTTTTGGTTTTCATTTTAGATTAGGGTTGGCAGTGGGGTACATCCATTTGAATTCAATCACTTTTTGACAGGCACCCCTTTTGGTTTGAACGAAACCTTCCATACATATTTGCCCATTGTGGAAGTGCTCAGAAAGTTTCAGTTGAGATTTATCCAATTTAAATCATAGATTATGGGTGTCATGATCATTGATGTCATTTCAATCATAGAAATATATTTCATAGAATGGACCTATCCCTTCAGACCACTGCAGTTTAGCCGGTGCACCATTGAAATTGAAATTGAATTGACATTTGAACTTCTAATTCAAATCAAATGTTATTGGTCACATACACATGGTTAGCAGATGTATATACGAGTGTAGCGAAATGCTTGTGTTTCTAGTTCCGACAGTGCAGTAATATCTAATAAGTAAACGAACAATTCCCCAACAACAACCTAATACACACAAATCTAAAGGGGTGAATGAGAAGATGTACATATAAGCATAATGATGAGCGATGGCCGAACGAGAATGAAAGATATGTAAACATTATTAAAGTGGCATTATTTAGAGTGGCTTTGTATAAAGTGACTAATGATTATTAAAGTGGCCAGTGATTGGGTCTCAAAGTAGGCAGCAGCCTTTCTGAGTTAGTGATGGCTGTTTAGCAGTCTTATGGCCTTGAGATAGAAGCTGTTTTTCAGTATCCCAGCTTTGATGCATCTGTACTGACCTCGCCTTCTGGACGGTAGCGGTGTGAACAGGCAGTGGCTCGGGTGGTTGATGTCCTTGATGATCTTTTTGGCCTTCCTGTGACATCATGTGCTGTAGCCGTCATGAAGGGCAGGTAGTTTGCCCCCGGTGATGCGTTGTGCAGACCGCACCACCCTCTGGAGAGCCTTGCAGTTGAGGGGGGTGTAGTTGCCGTACCAGGCTGTGATACAGCCCGACAGGATGCTCTCGATTGTGCATCTGTAAAAGTTTGTCAGGGTTTTGGGTGACAAGACACATTTCTTCAGCCTCCTGAGGTTGAAGAGGCTCTGCTGCGTCTTCTTCACTACACTGTCTGTGTGGTTGGATCATTTCCGTTTGTCTGTGATGTTTATGCCGAGGAACTTAAAACTTTCCACCTTCTCCACTGCTGTCCCTTCGATGTGGATAGGGGTGTGAAGTCCACAATCCTCTCCTTTGTTTTGTTGACGTTGATTGAGAGGTTGTTTTCCTGACACCACACTCCGAGTGCCCTCACCTCCTCCCTGTAGGCTGTCTTGTCATTGTTGGTAATAAAGCCCACTACTGTTCTGTCTTCTGCAAACTTGATGACTGAGTTACTAATTACTACTACAAAGATGACCGCCGGTCCACCCACTGTCAAATGTCAACTTAAATGGTCATATCTATTCTATTGTCTATATTTCGATGATTTCAAAAGGTTTCCTATGGAAGTTTTACAGTATAATAATAATAACAGTTATTACCTTTCAAGACAACATTCTCTGATGTGTGGACCTCCAACCATCTTTGTGGTACTATTTGAAAGGTGAGGTTTTTTATTTTAATCCCATTTTAATACATTATTCAGCCAAAATATGACACCATCCCTGTATTAAAGAGCATGTTGTGTCACAACTGATGGCAGGCACAACACAAAAACCTCAGATGGTGTAAAATATGGTCTAAGCTACAACAGTTTACAAGTATTTTGATAATTGAGGTAAAACAAAATGACATACAAAGTTTAGTTTAAATCAAAAGGAATGCTGTCAAAAAGTGATTGAATTCAAATGTCTTTGCCCAGTATGGTCAAGTGGAGGGTTAAGGTTAGGGTTAGGTTTAAAATCAGACTTTATGACTTTGTGGCTGTGCCAGCTAGTGACCATTCTGCAGAGCTGCCTCCAGAACAAGATTCATGACAAAACGCTAACCTGCGCAGAAAAAATTGTTGATGAATGCCCTTGATTGGTCTATGGGAGAGGAAATTAAAAGTTATTGTAACATCAAGGGTACATCAAGGTTCACTGAAAGACTGAAACAGGCCAAACAGCCTGTATTAACTTACTATGGGAAAAAGGAGAGGAATAACAATGTTGGAACCATGGCTGTAATTGCTGGAAAATAGATTAAATGAAAGGACATGGGAAAGAAGCTAGCTAGAGGGACAGAGAGAGGGAAGGAGTTTGATACTGTCCTACTAGCCTCTGTCATTTGTTGACTTGCTGTGGCCATAGATGGAATTTTCTCCAGTCTCACCACAGCTAATCTGTCTGTCTGTTTGTTTGACCCCATAGGACTCCAGCCGACGTCAACACGGACGTCTAGACCTAAACACAGACGTCTAGACCTAAACACAGACGTCTAGACCTAAACACAGACATCTAGACCTAAGCATGGCTGCTACGCTGCCATCTACGCTGCCATCTACACTGCCCAGACCAGACTGTCATATGGACAGGAGTGGGAGCTTTTTTAAGGTAAGTTAAGCTTACTCTTGTTAGAGTACAAAGATGAGAGAGAGAAAGGGACGAGATAAGACAAGGGGATGTTGGTGATGATGTTACATCAGAGAGACAGAGATAGTTTCATACTGTCCTGGTAGTGTCATGCCCTGACCTTAGAGAGCCGTCCGGAAGCTCCGGTCCCTAGTCCGGAGCCTCCAGCAACGGTCCCCAGTCCGGAGCCTCCAGCGACGGTCCCCAGTCCGGAGCCTGCAGCGACGGTCCCCAGTCCAGAGCCTGCAGTGACGGTCCCCAGTCCGAAGCCTGCAGCGACGGTCCCCAGTCTGGAGCCTGCAGCGACGGTCCCCAGTCCGGAGCCTCCAGCGACGGTCCCCAGTCCGGAGCCTCCAGCGACGGTCCGCAGTCCGGAGCCTCCAGCGAGGGTCTGCATTCCGGAGCCTCCAGCGGGGGTTCCTAATCTAGAGCCTCCGGCGATGATCCACGGTCCGGTTCCTCCGGCGATGATCCACGGTCCGGTTCCTCTGGCGATGATCCCACGGTCCGGTTCCTCCGGCAACGATCCACGGTCCGGTTCCACAGAAGTGGAGGGTTCAGCGTGCGGAGCGAGGCTACGTCCCGAACCGGAGCCGCCACCGAGGATAGATGCCCCCCCGGACCCTCCCCTATAGAGTCAGGTTTTGCGGCAGGAGTCCGCACCTTTGTTGGGGGGGGGGGGGGGGGGGGGGGTACTGTCACGCCCTGACCTTAGAGAGACGTTTTATTTCTCTATTTGGTTAGGACAGGGTGTGATTTGGGTGGGCATTCTATGTTTTCTATTTCTTGTTTTTGGCCGAGTGTGGTTCCCAATCAGAGGCAGCTGTCTATCGTTGTCTCTGATTGGGAATCATACTTAGGCAGCCTTTTTCCCACCTAATGTTGTGGGTAATTATTTATTTTCTGTGTGTGTTTGTGTGCGCCACGGTTGCGTCACGGTCGGTTTCTGTTTACCTGTTTTTTGTGAAGGTTTCACTTTATTAAAGATGTGGAATTACATGCACGCTGCTCCTTGGCTCATCTATGACAGGGAGTTTGAAGACAGTGAACGTGACAGGTAGAGCCTATAAGAAGAACAACAACAACAATTCCCTGTCTGCTCTCTCAATGTGGCCAGAAACTGAATTTCCATCAGCCCCATCACCAACTGTATGTGTTTGTGCTTGACTCCATATACACTCTCAGAAAAAAAGTACTGAATTGTACTTAAAGTGTACAAACGCTTGTCACTGTAGTGGTACCCTGTAAGGTATGTCCATTGTTCCATTATTTGTAGGTATGTAATTGTAGTCTTGCAGTTTCTATCTTAAAAGAGCCAAAATATACATATCTGCCTTTTTAGGTTACCACCACAGTGACAAAGCCCTTTGTTCCTTTTAAGTGGCAAAAATGTACCACTTCTCTATACCAAGGCCCTCATATATACACGCCTCTCCGCCATCCTACTTCTAACACCAATTTAGCGAATTCGGTGGGTTGTTCCGACCGGGATTCAAACCTGCGTCCAGCAACTGCAAAGCCAACACCTTAACCAGTACGCCAAGAGGTACCTATTGACAAGGTCGCTCAGTGTTTGGTTAACGTTGCTACAATATTAATTACAGCTCTTTATTGTCGCATGCGTTTCTGTTGCCTTTATAAAGACTTCAGAACTGGCAGTGGACATGCTCACACTTGAACTAACATAACCACAGACCACTTAAACTGGTACAACATTTCCAATCACGGGTGGCCAAAAATAACTAACTGAAAACCACGCCCCCACTAAGCCATACCTCCGATGATTGTATAAAAAGGTACCATCATACTAGATTATCCGCACATGTACCCTAAAAGGTACCATTATACTAGATTATCCACACATGTACCCTAAAAGTTACCATTATACTAGATTATCCACACATGTACCCTAAAAGGTACCATTATACTAGATTATCCGCACATGTACCCTAAAAGGTACCATTATACTAGATTATCCCACACATATACCCTAAAAGGTACCATTATACTAGATTATCCGCACATGTACCCTAAAAGGTACCATTATACTAGATTATCCCACACATATACCCTAAAAGGTACCATTATACTAGATTATCCGCACATGTACCCTAAAAGGTACCATTATACTAGATTATCCCACACATATACCCTAAAAGGTACCATTATACTAGATTATCCACACATGTACCTTAAAAGGTACCGAACAGGGCCATGTGAGCTCATATGTGTACCTCTGAAGGTACATTTTATATTTTTGTAACCCAGGGAAAAATACTGTACCCTAACCGTACCCTTTTCTCCGAGAGTGTAGGTCTCAGATGGACTCACAGACTCAGACCTAATCATGTCTGCTACGCTGCCCAGACCAGACTGTCATATGGACAGGAGAGGAAGCTTCTTTAAGGTAAGTTAAGTTTACTCTTATGTTTATCCGTTAGCTTACTTTTGTTCCCAGGTTTATCTTATGTTGCCACATAGTGTAATAGCGCTCAAGTTGAGGACAGATGGAGAGTGTGAGGCTTGAACAATGCCTGCTGCAGTCGTTGGAATCATCGCAAATGCACACACAGCAACCATAAAATACACACACACACACACAGAGTAGTTGTCAGCCCTTTATGCAGCCTCCGGTTAAACCCTTTCATGACGTTGTTTTAGGAACACGGTCTATTCCTAGAGACATAATGAGCACGGTCCGTTCCGCTGTGTCTTAGTTTCATGCTGCTGTTTCTTCCATCAGTATCCTCTCCCTTCATCTCTCCCTCTTTAGTCAGACCACACTAACTGCCTCTGAGAGTTATCCAATCGTCATGTCATAATCGTTCTGTTATCCAATCTTCATGACTGCAGTGGGCTATCCGCTATACAGTGCCTTGCGAAAGTATTCGGCCCCCTTGAACTTTGCGACCTTTTGCCACATTTCAGGCTTCAAACATAAAGATATAAAACTGTATTTTTTTGTGAAGAATCAACAACAAGTGGGACACAATCATGAAGTGGAATGACATTTATTGGATATTTCAAACTTTTTTAACAAATCAAAAACTGAAAAATTGGGCGTGCAAAATTATTCAGCCCCCTTAAGTTAATACTTTGTAGCGCCACCTTTTGCTGCGATTACAGCTGTAAGTCGCTTGGGGTATGTCTCTATCAGTTTTGCACATCGAGAGACTGACATTTTTTCTCATTCCTCCTTGCAAAACAGCTCGAGCTCAGTGAGGTTGGATGGAGAGCATTTGTGAACAGCAGTTTTCAGTTCTTTCCACAGATTCTCGATTGGATTCAGGTCTGGACTTTGACTTGGCCATTCTAACACCTGGATATGTTTATTTTTGAACCATTCCATTGTAGATTTTGCTTTATGTTTTGGATCATTGTCTTGTTGGAAGACAAATCTCCGTCCCAGTCTCAGGTCTTTTGCAGACTCCATCAGGTTTTCTTCCAGAATGGTCCTGTATTTGGCTCCATCCATCTTCCCATCAATTTTAACCATCTTCCCTGTCCCTGCTGAAGAAAAGCAGGCCCAAACCATGATGCTGCCACCACCATGTTTGACAGTGGAGATGGTGTGTTCAGGGTGATGAGCTGTGTTGCTTTTACGCCAAACATAACATTTTGCATTGTTGCCAAAAAGTTCAATTTTGGTTTCATCTGACCAGAGCACCTTCTTCCACATGTTTGGTGTGTCTCCCAGGTGGCTTGTGGCAAACTTTAAATGACACTTTTATGGATATCTTTAAGAAATGGCTTTCTTCTTGCCACTCTTCCATAAAGGCCAGATTTGTGCAATATACGACTGATTGTTGTCCTATGGACAGAGTCTCCCACATCAGCTGTAGATCTCTGCAGTTCATCCAGAGTGATCATGGGCCTCTTGGCTGCATCTCTGATCAGTCTTCTCCTTGTATGAGCTGAAAGTTTAGAGGGACGGCCAGGTCTTGGTAGATTTGCAGTGGTCTGATACTCCTTCCATTTCAATATTATCGCTTGCACAGTGCTCCTTGGGATGTTTAAAGCTTGGGAAATCTTTTTGTATCCAAATCCGGCTTTAAACTTCTTCACAACAGTATCTCGGACCTGCCTGGTGTGTTCCTTGTTCTTCATGATGCTCTCTGCGCTTTTAACGGACCTCTGAGACTATCACAGTGCAGGTGCATTTATACGGAGACTTGATTACACACAGGTGGATTGTATTTATCATCATTAGTCATTTAGGTCAACATTGGATCATTCAGAGATCCTCACTGAACTTCTGGAGAGAGTTTGCTGCACTGAAAGTAAAGGGGCTGAATAATTTTGCACGCCCAATTTTTCAGTTTTTGTTTTGTTAAAAAAGTTTGAAATATCCAATAAATGTCGTTCCACTTCATGATTGTGTCCCACTTGTTGTTGATTCTTCACAAAAAAATACAGTTTTATATCTTTATGTTTGAAGCCTGAAATGTGGCAAAAGGTCGCAAAGTTCAAGGGGGCCGAATACTTTCGCAAGGCACTGTATATCCGGCATTAGAAGGATGCCTTATACTGCAACTGTTGTGTATTTAGCCATATACTGTTGCTTCAGTTGATAACCTTTACACAAGGTGTCTACCGTAAACAGAGGATTGAGACGAGGTTATGGATGTGCGATGCAAAGAGTTACGGAGACTTACAGAGTGAATGTATACACTGACAGATAGACGTGAGATTGTACTGTCTCTTCTTATCTCTTTTCTCCCTCTGTCTCTCCATCCATCCTCTCTCTTTCTCTCTCTCTCTCTCTCTTTCTTTCTTCCTCTCTCTCTCTCTCTTTCTTTCTCCCTCTCTCCACTCTCCCTAGCCCCAGTGAAAGCGCTCTCTGTAGGTCAAAACAACACGGTTCCCCATTGACTCCATCATCATGGCTTTAACTTCAGCCCATGCAGAGAATCGCTTACCTCCGAATCTGCACTCATTAAAGAGCTAGAGTTAATGACAACATTGTTGTTGGACACAGCCCTCCTGAGAGAGAGAAAGACTGTGTGGCGAGAGAGAGAGAGGTGGAAAGAGAGAGCGAGTGAGAGATGGAAAAAGCATTGTATCCAATGTGATGTGATTGATAAAAATGGGAAAAGAAGAGAAAGAAAGAGGTGGGTGAAGGGTAAGAGAGAAAGATAGATCAAGAGAGATATGGAAGGATATGTGTTATTTTTCCTCCGCATTTTCCTGGGCACCAGTAGTTTCAACCTCCCCGGGAAGGAGTGGTCCACCCTCAATAGGTTCAGGACTGTCCACATCCCATGCCTCGCCAAATCAAATGTTATTAGTCACATGCGCCGAATACAACAGGTAGACCTTACAATGAAATGCTTACTTATAAGCCCCTAACCAACAATGCAGTTTAAAAAATATGAATTAAGAATGAAAAGGGACAAGTATCTAAACAGCAGCAGTAATATAACAATAGCAAGGCTATATAAAGGGCGTTCCGGTACAGAGTCAATGTGCGGGGGCACTGGTTAGTCGAGGTAGTTGAGGTAATATGTACATGTAGGTAGAGTTATTAAAGTGACTATGCAGATATAATGACAGAGAGTAGCAGCGGTGTAAAAGGGGGGGGGAGATGCAAATAGTCTGGGTAGCCATTTGATTAGTTGTTCAGGAGTCTTATGGTTTGGGGGTAGAAGCTGTTTAGAAGCCTCTTGGACCTAGACTTGGAGCTCCGGTACTGCTTGCCGTGCGGTAGCAGAGAGAACAGTCTATGACTAGGGTGGCTGGAGCCTTTGGCAATTTTTAGGTCCTTCCTCTGACACCGCCTGGTATAGAGGTCCTGGATGGCAGGAAGCTTGGCCCCGGTGATGTACTGGGCCGTTCGCAACACCCTCTGTAGTGCCTTGCGGTCGGAGGCCGAGCAGTTGCCATACCAGGCAGTGATGCAACCAGTCAGGATGCTCTCGATGGTGCAGCTGTAGAACCTTTTGAGGATCTGAGGACCCATGCCAAATCTTTTCAGTCTCCTGAGGGGGAATAGGTTTTTGTCGTGCCCTCTTCTCGACTGCCTTGGTATGCTTGGACCATGTTAGTTTTTGGTGATGTGGACGCCAAGGAACTTGAAGCTCTCAACCTGCTCCACTACAGCCCCATCGATGAGAATGGGGCGTGCTCTGTCCTCCATTTCCTGTAGTCCACAATCATCTCCTTTGTCTTGATCAAGTTGAGGGGAGAGGTTGTTATCCTAGCACCACACGGCCAGGTCTCTGACCTCCTCCATATAGGCTGTCTCGTCGTTGTCGGTGATCAGGCATACCACTGTTGTGTCCTCTGCAAATGTAATGATGGTGTTGGAGTCGTGCCTGACCGTGCAGTCATGAGTGAACAGGGAGTACAGGAGGGGACTGAGTACACACCCTTGACGGTCCCCCATGTTGAGGATCAGCATGGCAGATGTGTTGTTCGCTACCCTCACCACCTGGGGGGCGGCCCGTCAGGAAGTCCAGGATCCAGTTGCAGAGGGAGGTGTTTAGTTTCAGCGTCCTAAGCTTATTGATGAGCTTTGAGGGCACTATGGTGTTGAATGCTGAGCTATAGTCAATGAACAGCATTCTCACATAGATGTTCATAGTTGTGTCCAAGTGGGAAAGGGCAGGAGTGCAATAGAGATTGCATCATCTGTGGATCTGTTTGGGCGGTATGCAAATTGGAGTGGGTCTAGGGTTTCTGGGAAAATGGTATTGATGTGAGCCATGAAAGCACTTGATGGCTACAGAGGCATTAAAGCAAGCCCCCATGTGCCTGTGGGGTGGAGCAAACCATGCACCACATTTCTGAAGTCTGTCCAATCTACAAACTCAGTGGAGGCCTACTCACCCTCAACACAGCAGGACCGGAAGCAATCGCTTGGCTAAGGGACTTTGTTTTCGCTAAATAAAATATATAAGTGGTTCCACTATAAAAGTAATTGGGCTGAAACAGGGCCTGTATATATGCTGCCATTTAGTTCCATAGCAGGGCACTATGCCCAGAGTAGACCATTGAAGACCTTTCATAATAAATGTGTTCATTTGACCTCATTTTCTGGGAGAGGGGTCTCTCTCACCCTCTCTCCCTGTCTAATTTTCTGGGAGAGGGGTCTCTCTCACCCTCTCTCCCTGTCTAATTTTCTGGGAGAGGGGTCTCTCTCACCCTCTCTCCCTGTCTAATTTTCTTTCAGACTCTCTTGTTCTTTCTCTGTCTCTCTCTCTCTCCCTCTTTCTTTTTCTCTCCCTCTCTCTATCTCTCTCCCTCTCTCTCTCCCTCTCTCTATCTCTCTCTCTTTCAGACTGTCATTCTATGTCTTTCTTTGTCTCTCTCTCTCTCTCTGTTTGTCTCTCTTCAGTTTATAACTATACTCAGCTCTGTCTTAGCTCACTAACGTTTTAAAAGACGTCAGACCACCAGAGACAGAGACAGAGCTGGCTCCACATAGTCCCTGTTATAGTGTAGTAACAGGGGGAACCAGTGGTCTGTGGTTAGTGGTTAGTGGTTATAGTGGTCTGGACTGTGCAGCTATGGGGAGTGCAATAGATTAGCTGATCTAAGGTCGGTTTTGTGTTTTTCCCACCAATCGTTCATGATAGGATTGGGAAACAGTAGGCTGATCCTAGATCTGTGACTATTGGCAACTTCTACTCAGAACAAACAATTAGGGGGTCTGTGGTGTGGGAAATATTTCCACCTAGTGGTCAGATTATGTAACACAGTTGGTAAGAACCTACAGGCTTCTCTTCTTTCCTTGTTTCCTACATATTCACTAATGTAGAAACACAAACTAGTGAGAGAAACACCTTAAAAGCCTACTTGTCCTGAAAGGAGGAATTGAGACAAGGAGAGAAAGCCTCTTAAGACTATTGATATGGACCCATGGTGTCAAACCCTAGACATATAGTTTGACAAGCAACAACATATTCAGTTTTGATGTCATTGTAGTCCAATGCGGGGGGCAGATTTATCTTCACTATGGAAATAGCCTGTCAGATAAGATAGAGGTTTATCCATCAAACACTGTTGGCCTGAGTCACTTCCTCCTTCCTCTTTGTCCCTCTCCTTGGCTTGCATCCCACATGGCAACCTATTCCCTATGTAGTGGGAAAAGGACTCTGGTCAAAAGTAGTGCACTACATAGGGAATAGGGTGTCATGTTGGGATGCAAATTGTGTTAGCATAGCTAGCTATCTTCCAGATGTTTACGCTTCCCTTGATAAGGATTAGATTAGGAGACTTTTAGCCCTGTAAACTAACGTGTTTATTGTATCTGTGGGAGATAGAGAGATGGTGGGGGGGGGGGGGGGGGGGGGGGGGGGGGGCTAGGTCGCTGTGTTTCCTGTCCCAAGGAGGGAAGTGAGGTATACACAGGAAAAGTGACTAACCATTTCCCTGCTCCTGGCTTTTTCATGTTGTGCCTCCCTATCTGTTTGTGAGGGACACTTCTCCATTTGCTTTCTCTCTCTCTACCTCTCTCTTTTCAGTTTACTTTCAACCTTTCTCAATGTCTGTTTTCATTCTTTACCTTTACGTTGATCACTCTCTATCTCTCTCTCCATCTTACTCACAAAATCTGTTTAGTTTGCTCTCACTTTCTCACCCTCTCCTCCTTCTCTCCCTCTGTCTCTGACCTAGTCCCTCTCTCCTTCTCCCATGTACACTCGTTCACTCCCTCTCTTTCTCTCCTCCTCTGTGTGTAGCTGATAGACACGTTTGCGTTTGAGATAGGGGAGCTGAAGCAAGAGATGGTCCAGACCTCCCCAACAGAGGACAGGGACCCATACCCTATGGTTCTACAGGGGTAAGTCCAATCCTCCTCTCCTCCTTTCATCCTCTTCTTCTTGCTTATTTATCTTATTAGGACTCTTAGTACACATTTTTGTCAATGTTTGAATATAAGACATTTAGTGATGGGGAGCCTTGAGTGTGGCAAATGAAAGGGATAGTAGACT